>NW_023597054.1:38672908-38688438 GCF_011947565.3 Pollicipes pollicipes | reverse complement strand
TTGCGCGGCGAGCGCGTAGCCAAAGATAGACAGGCGATGCCGGTAGACTGAGGTGAGATGAGCTGAGCCGTCACTGAGCCTTGCGACGGCTGCTGAGCGCGTCGCAAAGATAGACGGCGATGCCAGGTAGACTGAGCTTAGCTGAGCTGAGCCGCCACTGAGCCTTGCGACGGCTGAGCGCGTCGCAAAGCTCCAGTGACGGATTCAACACGGGGCGTAAACAGAGTGGCAAATGCGCTTCTCATCCCCACACGCACAGCTAGCCTAACAACTAAATAAATGTATTATGAACGGGATTATTCCGACGAAGTGGCCCTGTTACTTCCCTGATTAGTCTTTGTAAACGTGTTCAAAACATTATACATAACACATCATGTGCGAGTACGTTACTTCGCAAATTATACAGAAACTCCATCTAAATTATTGAATCAGTCGTGGACACTTGCTGCTTTGGCGTAAGTTAGGGGTCAAGAATCTCGTGGCTGCCGCTTGGTATCCGTAAAAATACGCTGGGTGATTAAAATGCTGCTGCTGAGAACTGAGGAACCAGTTCTTCTAGTTACGCGCGACGCAAAAATTAAGTTGAAGGAAACAACGTGTTGGAAAACCGCGAAAAGCACTCATAGTAAGGTTTTCTATCCCTGTTATTCAGGGCCTCGACACGGCGCTAAACAGTCGGCTCGTGTCTAAGTCCCTGAGACCCATTTTCCCCGCTAGGAACGAGGCCGGGGACCCTCGATTCCCAATGCCTGGGTTCCCTGATACAATGAAAGCTCCTGTGTCCGTAAAGAGGCCCCCCCCGCCAGTCGTTTAGGGGCGGTATTTGAGGAGGCCCAAAGAGGTCTATTGGATCGAAGGGTCTATTACGACCAAAGATCAAGGGTTCGATTAGATGCTTAAGTGCCCAAAGGGCTGGCTGTGCGTCACGTCTAAGATCCCCACCCGTAGGGACGTGATTTTAAATCCCAGTTAGAGGGTCTCTTGCACCGATTGAGGACCCCTGGACAGAGCGCGTGCTGAGCATCGGCTCCGTGTCGGTCTGAGCAGCAGGGGCCATTTCCCAAGCAGGGACACGGCTGGGCCCGCACTACATTGTTCGTGGGGCCCCTGAAACGATTTGCAATATTGGGTCCCTTGCACAATGAGGGCCCCTGTGTAGGTTGGGGCATAGCAGGGCATAAAGTGCAAAGGACAGTTGGAGTCTTGTTCGGGGGCCCAGACCTGCGAAGACGGACCTAAAATAACGGCAGAGGGCGTTGAGCCGATCGGGGACCCCTGAGTCGACATGAGCCACTATGTCGGTCAGGTACCGCCGTACGACATAGTCAGCTCCGTGTCGGTTCGGGCCTGAGGACCCACTTCCCAATCAGCTATAAAGCCAGACCAGTGATCACGTTGGTCGGGGTCTTGTGTCTGTTATGGGCCCACATACCTAACAGAAGGCCCTGTGCTCGCAAGGGTCCAGAGCCGACCGATGGGCGTGTTTGATGAGGTCCGGAGAGGGGCCCGGGCGGCCCAATGGAACTAACTATCAGGGCCCAGGTTGGAGGGCGTAAGAACCCGAAGCACTTACTGGCTGTAGGCCCCATTAAGAAATGCGGCCCGAAGGGTCGTGACCTGAAATATCAGTCAGAGGTCCTCTTGTACTGTTTTAGGAACCCCTGAGACAGAGCGGGTGTCAAAGTCGGTCAGAGACAGTGTGTTCACTGACCAGTCAGACCAGACCAGGTCAGCCACTGAACAGTGGGTCCCCTGTCAGTCTGAACCTTGGGGGCCTATTTGCCGGGCAGGGGCAAGGCCGAGGACCCGATTTGAATTGGGCTTGGGGTCCCCTGAAACAGTGGTTGGGGTCTCATGCCGGTCACTAGCTCACCATTACATAACGGGACGGTTCATGTGTCGGCTAGCGGCCCTAGTCGGTCACGGGCTTCGTTCGAGGAGGTCCGAAGAGGGACCGGAGGGGCCCACGGGACGAAGGATCGATGGCCTGATTGGACTAAGAGCCCCCCCCCCCCCCTTATATGTAGTGCCTTGACCTGAAATGTCAAGTCATAGGGGAGGGCTTTTAGTAGTGCCCTAGTAGCTATCTATTTTTATGCTCGCCGCGGACCACATGCTGCCCTCCCCCCCCCCCCCCCCCCCCCAATGAACGAGTGTAGTTTTGTTTGTTACATTTGGCACGGGCGCCCGTGCCGAACACCGCAGCGCCAGGCCAATCAATAAGGGGCCCTTCAAACACACCGACTCCGCCAGAGGCGAAACAGTAACCGTATGAAGGAAGACACGATGACATCGTGGAGAGTTACAACATGCAAGTCACAACAAGAGGCGCTCCCACCAGCCTGGTGCGCAGCGACGGCTCCAGTGCTGCGGCCGTCCTCCCCTCAGCCTTGTAAGCCCGGTGAGGAACCGCCGTACCCTTCGGCGATTCTCTGAGATTCCCGGCCTTTCTTTCCTTTTTAGACAAGGTGAGAAAACGCGCTCGGAAAGTTTTTTTAGATTACGTATTCGCATGTTACTCCTGGTCTGGTTATATCGTGTTTTGATTTCGTGTTTCCATCCTACTGTCTTGATAAATCATGCAATACATCAACCTCTACTGAATGACGGCCAGTGATAAGTGTCGAGCAGTAGAGCGGAAAATCCGGCCGATTGATCCCTAACCGTTCTACGCCATCAAAGTGCATTTTTCGCTGCTACCATTTCAGTCATGACTTATATGTAAGCACATTACACATGACATTGTCGATAGGGAAACTGTCGATAGTTTTCAATAAAATTTGGGATGAATTTGCTAAATGAGTAGAACCCCACTGCGGCCACTACGGAATAGTTATGAATTATCTAGCAACGCTTGATCCGGCCGCAAACACAGTCACTTCCCTTTCGGAGCGACTTAAACAGCCATACCTAAGGGTATGTTTATTCACCGCTATCTTCTGGTCGGTATTTAGCGATATACTCCTGTTGCCAAACAGTTAAGTCGCTTAACAGGAAACCACCGAACCTGGCCCCCATGTCAGGTCACTGGGGGCAGCAGCAACAACAGCATAATGACAGCCAAAGAATAGTCAACGTTGATGGCGTAAAAGCTCAGGGATCGATCGGCCGGATTCTCCCCTCTACTGATCGACACTCATCACCAGCCGTCATTCAGTGGACGTTGTCCGTAATCAATAATATTAGATAGAAAACTGTAGATGGTAAAATTGAGAGTCACGTAGTGGACGAGCAATTAAACATCGGACCTCGCCACCTATCGATGTATTGCATGATTTATCAAGGACAGTAGGATGGAAACACGAAATCAATACACGATATATACCAGACCAGAAGTGATATGCCAGTAAGTAATCTAAAAAACTTTCCAAACGCGTTTTTCTCACCTTGTCTAAAAAAAGGAAGAAAGGGCCGGGGATCTCAGAGAATCGCCGAAAGGTTGACGATTCCTCACCGGGCTTACAAGGCTGAGGGGAGACGGCCGCAGCACTGGAGCCGTCGCTGCGCACCAGGCTGGTGGGAGCGCCTCTTGTGACTCCCATGATTGTGAATCCCCACGATTGTCACCGTGTCTTCCTCATACGGTTACTGTTTTTCGCCTCTGGCGGAGTCGGTGTGTTTGAAGGGCCCTTATTGATTGGCCTGGCGCGCGTGTTCGGAACGTGCGCCCGGGCCAAACGTAACAAACAAAAACCGTACTCGCAACATTGGGGGGGGGGGGGGGGAAGCAGCATGTGGCCCGCGGCGAATAGATAAATAGATATATACGTCGCGCGCCACACTAGGGCCCTAACAAAAGCCCTCCAGTGACCTTTCAGGTCACGGAACCACATATCGGGGGGGGGGGGGGACTCTAGTCCAATAGGCCATTGATCTTTGTTCCCGTGAGTCCCCTCCGGTCCCTCTTCCGACGTTCTCGAACAAAGCCCGTGACCGACTCAAGGCTGCTAACAGACACATGACCTCCTGTTGTGTACTGTGAGCTAATGACCGACATGAGGCCCCAACCACTGTTTCAGGGACCCAGGCCAATGCAAATCGGGTCTTCGGCCTTGCTCCTGCTTGGGAAATGGCCCCCAGGGTTCAGACTGAAAGGGAACCACTGTTCAGTGTTTGTGGTCTCTGACCGGCTTAGACACCCCCACTGTCTCAGGGGGTCCCTAAACGGTGCGAGAATGCCTCTAACGGATATCTCAGGCCTCGACTCGACCAGCGCGACTACCCTGCCCGCCCCCGCAGACCGGGCCCCTGAATAAAGCACCGAACAGTCCTTCACACCATTATACTCTCCAACCGAACCCCGCGAGTCCTCCAAGCTCTTCGGGCCTCCTCGAACACTGCCCCTGGCTGACTCGGGGCCCCTTGCTAACACAGGCACCCTGTTAGTGCCGGTGGGGCCCTGACAAACGCTGGGGTCCCGATCAATGTAAACCGCCGGCTCCGGCTTTAACCCTGCTTGAGAAAACGGGCCCTCAGGCCCATGCCGCCACGGATCCGGTTGTTAGTGGTTGTCCGACGGACTTGCCCTTACATATGCCCTTATCGACTCGAGGACCGCTGATGGGCGCGCAAGGGACATCGAACTGACATTGGAGTACCCGGCCCTGCGCGCCGGTGTCCCTGCACACGATCTCTCGTCGGCCTTTCGGGCCCCTGGGAGCCTCCAATCGGGCTCTTAATCGTAGACCCCGAGGGAGGTCCGAAGGGCTCCTGGGAACCTAGGGAAGGGGGGCAGACACGTGCCCCCCTCTATCCGCGCTGCAAGACGCTGCAGCGGCGATGCCGTCGTAAACACTTCCATCCGTTATTTAGCGTATCCAATTTGCTCGTCCTCCATTCCACGTCAAGACGGAATCATTCACGCATTTATTTCACTTATATTTGTGCCAAGGCCCAGACTTGCACAGGTACCGCAATAACGCAGCGATATTGGTGGCAACAGGCCGGAAGGATCGCGCTCCGGCAATGCACGGGGCTATATCTGGGCTATATCCGAATGCGAGGTCCATTTCGTATTAGCGGTTGGAGACGAGTTATGCGTGTATGCTTGGCTAGGCAAGGGTTATGGGCAGCAGACCGTCAAACCAGCCGTACCGGAAGGGTTTACCAGCCGCGGTAGTACGCTCAAAACGACTTGAAAAAGAGCGTGGTCTTAACCCTCATGCACCTACCCCTCGCAGTGGCAATAGCAGTTCCATATACTTTCTGACACACTATGCGCCATAAGTGAAGCAACACAAAACGTCAACGGCCTCGTGAAGGCCACCGGTACTTGAATGCACAAAAAAAGATCCTCCCGCAGTCGTGAATTCATTAAAAAATCTAGTTCCGATATAGGCATCGTCAACAAGTGAAATGGCATGGCCAAAGCTTCGCGTAGTGTAATCCGAAAGGTGTCAGACGCTCACCAATTATACACATACAAGGCGGACCCACACGCACAATGAACATGCATACGCAGGCGCATAAAGCAAGTCTGAAAATGGCCCGCTTTATGGGCTTGTGAAGAACGATATGGGCCGACGCCCATCGACATTGATCGGATGCCATGCCAGTCAGCCACTCGCGTACGTCACCTATACCTCGCTCATAAAAATATACGGTTACTCCCACCACTTCGCACTCACTGCCGACTGGCAGCGCTTCCACAAATATATTCCACAGAACGTGCAGACACTATGAACCGATGATTCACACACCTCAGTTCTAAACAATCCTCGCACAGCAAAGTTGACAGGGCATCTCGCCTTCCACGCACTCAACCGCTTCATGTCTGTCAGTGATAGTGAATAGCCTGCTTGGCTTTCAGTTTATCCGATTGGCTTTGGGCTTGCCGCTCAGACAACACCTTCGGCAAAAGCTGATTGGCCTTCTTTTCCTGAATACGTTCTCTTCTGAGAGCTTTTAACTCATGTTTCCTTGCCTTCCTTTCACCAGAGGTCTCACCCTCAGGCCGCACAGACAACATAGAAATCCTACTTGCGAGCGTTTCATTGCCGAAAGAGGACTCGGACCCATCACTGTCGTCACCAGATTCTTCTCTCTCCTTTTATTCAGTTGTGCGAGAGCCTTTTTCGTCAACTTTGGCTTGTCATCTTTGACTATGCCCTTCTTGTCTATCTTGATTTTTTGCATGCTACTCGGACCATCGATGAGGTGAGGCAGATTCCGTTTGTTGGAATACGTGGACAGAATACTTTCACAGTCCATTCTGTCCTCTTTCAAATTCTCGTACACTGTGAGAAAAACCAGGTCTTCATCATCGCGATCTTCCTTGGTCTCTCTGACGGCTACTTCCTTTTCAATCGTCGGCTTCTCTTTTGCCTTCTCGAATTCAGCAGCAAGCTGAAGTAAGCGATCCGAGTTCGGATCCAGTGCACCGGCGATCTCCTCCCGATTCCAGACCACCTACTTCAAGATCCTCGTACTGTCCCATGAAATTGTCGAAATCTCCTCGTTCAGTGCCTCCATTTCCACCGTACTGAGCACCCCCTTGACTTGTGGTGGAGTACTCGGTGAACTGAGACTTGGACTCATGTCTGAATGGCTTTAGATCGTGGACGGCTTCTTCGTCGAACTGATCAGAATCAAAATCCCCATCCTCATCATCCATTCCACCTCAATCTCGTCGTCGCTTTCACTGTCAGTCGCCAGGCCACCCGCTAACTCGAAGAAATTGTCCTCTAATTCATTTTGGGGGTCGTGCGCGTAACCATCATCCATGATCTCATTCAACTCGGACTCAATTTCGTCGGGAGGGCTGTGATCCGGCGCTGCTTTGTTCAGCAGACCGACCTTCTCCTCCACATTCGAAGCGAAGAGTGACGATGGTAGCTGCAGGGACGGGCCCGCCCTCCGACAACTCATCCTGAGGAGATGCGTGGGGGCGCTTGCCCCTTTCTTGGCGGCGGCCACGGACTCCACCCAAACGACATCTTGCTTTTTGGCATCCTTCATATGCTGGAGATAGTTGTAATCGTCATCAAAGTATATGCCGTACTTAGCATTAAGTTCTCTCCTTGACAGACCCCGCATCGCCTTTGGAATCTTCGACCATCCGCGAGAACCCTCTGCGGGGGCTGACTCGTCTGCTGCCAGAGGATCTCTTTGGGACCGGTGAAGTAGGTGAAATGATACCGATTTATTCTTGTCTATGAACCGTTTGCGACTCATGATGCTATCGGCAAACCAATCCCGATGTTCGCAGAAACAGTGTGCTCCTTCAAACTCCCACTTATATCTGGATCAGACCTGGGGGAAAATCACCCAAATTAGCACCATCATTCTGAGTGGAACAGGGATTCAGAGCTGCATCGTGAACGAATGTGTAATGAACGTGCAGCGCCCGAACAAACGTGAACAACGAAACGACGTCGAATACCCCCGGACCAGCAATTCACATCACACCCTGCTGTGTTCCATCACAGGATCGACAGAGATGAAAAATGAACACATACATCGACGACACTTTGACGACAAACGGGTCCTAAGGTTGCTTGATACTTTCAACCTAAATGCACAAGGTTTCCTGCTCCATCAGGGTAATGGCGACCGAGCTATAGCTAGCGGTATTTTGGACTGGCTCAGAATGCATGTGCAACTCCCAATGGCCTATTCCCCATATCAAAACAATTGTGGCAGTAGACTACATGCTTCTCTGCTGAACTTGCAATGAATGAAATGAAGTAAAAATGGAATGTTTCACACTTGCAGACATTGAACCAAACATCAGATAGAGCAAAAAAGCTCACTTATGAATATTGGTGTACTTTCTAAGTGGAAAAGACTGCTTCTGATATCAGACCATTCCTGTTGAGTAGATACAATGCTCAATACATCATTGTTTGTCAGCATACCTTGCAAGACATTGATTCAAGAGCCAATTGATGGCTGTTATATCTGGAAATCATGCTCACAAATGCCAGGTGTGAACCACTCAACAATCTTATTTTTCTTGGCCTTGATCGCCACATGGCCAATGGATTGGCAGGAGTTCAGTGATGTTATGTGCTGTCATTGATGCCTAGATAACATTGAATTACTTTCCCCACAATAGTCTACGCATCTTCATGGGTGTGTAGCTCATAAACCAGAGGGGTTCAGGTCTTCAGAAGGGCAGGGCTGTGGACTCCACCAAATGATCTTTAATATAGCTATTTCAGTTCAAATTCCACAAAAAACATGCAATGCTATTAAATAATATCCTCAAATCTATTTTTAAATGCTTAGGATGTTTGTGAAAAAAATTGGGAACAGTTCACAAGCTAGCCATGTTTCTGCACCATATGAATACTTCAAAATTAAGGGGCAAATGTCATCTTTTAACAGGAGCACTCCACATTTATATGAGGTTTTTGAACTCAGACATAATGAAGACCTTTCCATGCTTTTCACAATCCTGCCCTCCTTAAGACCTAAGTTTCTGAGCTTCATGCCCATGAAAATGGGGATAGGTATACCAGGGAGAGCATCTCCCAGTTGCCTTAGCATTCATGACATCCTAAGAGCATCATTTAAATCCTGCCATTCCATAAGCCACGTGACAATGGAGGCTAGGAAAAATACAATTGTCAGTGTCAGTATCTGGTACTTGTGTAAGTGAGCATGACTTCCAGATACAAACTGTCAACTGGCTCTCAATCAATGTTGCACAAGGCAAGATGACATAAACCATGGCATATTGAGGAGCATATTTGCATATTTCTATCACACTATCATACCACTCTATCATATCATATCATTCAACTATCATATCACTAGTAAGCAAATTTAAAGTTTTAAATGATGAATATTGCAAGGAGCACTAACTTAAATCAGTTACTGCAGCATTACATGTCACATGCTGATGCCCAGCCACAAAATAGTGATCTTCAACTTACATAAGCTCCTTGATCAAATTACATCACAGGATGGGTCCTACACTCCTAACAAAACAAAATAGGTCTCATGGATCTTTGCCTCTATCTGGGGACTTAGATATATGGCAACAATTAAGCTGTAATGTACTCATATTCATGCAAATAATAACCTAGCATACATTTCTTTCACAAGTCATTTGGTAGAAGTTTGAAGGCTGCAAGGCTGACAACATGGAACAAATGTCTTTGCACTTCACATTAAAAACTGTGCTGACTATTTGTGAGCTATTTGGAGCTCTGACCCTGGGTGTGTTGCTAGTTTTAGTGGTATAAGAATGGTGATAGGGCCTTGACAGAAAACCTCATACATCATATATTACCAAGACAATTTGTTCCCATAATCTATTACATGACAAATTTGTGAACAGATGGATCAAGCATCCTACAGGTTCTGAAATTTTTGCAACAATGTTGCTGTTACACTGTTTAAGCCCTTTGGAGTGGTGTGTTCCTTTTAAGTCTGCACCCCACCCACCCAGGACATTGGGAAAGAGCTGTCTTGACATAGGGACATAATTTGTGCCCAAGCGACCGAAACAGGACTAACCTGACTAGTACCACAAATCTGCACACTTAATGATGTTGCCGCCTTGAATACAAGTACTTACGAGTCTGTATGGCTGGAGAAAATTAGGTTATTTCACCATAAAATAATACTGATACTCCCAGTTACAGCTAGAATGATATCCAACGCCTCAACACAATCCACTGCCATCCATCCACCCACTCACATATGCACAACCTACCCTTGGTACCGAGCTCACCACATTCGCCTATGCCAACGCTTAGCGCACGTGACGTCAAGGCCGTGGAAAATGGATCACGCGGCAATTTTAGTGTCCAATTCACTCTACCTTAGCGTGACGTCACTGAACTCATAGTTCAGCAGGCGCCGTGAGCAGTCCCATACGTTGCGTAATATTACGGGCGGAATGATTGCTCGCCTGCCAGCTTCATTCATCTCGGCTATTGCATGAAAGGTCGGATTGGTCACTTATCATTTCTTCCAATTTTGCTATTCATGTCAACAGATGATATCGTATCAAAATGTGAACTCGATGTGGAGTCGAAGAACTTGACCTAGACTGCAACTGCGACGTTCGCAATAAGTGGGTTCCATCGGCGGTGGTGCCAATACAACAAGTCAGGCTGATGCAGTCGGGCTCATCGGTCTTGCCTCTGTTGTCGCCGCTTTCTGTACACGCATACGCACGTGCTAACGGTCCCCGAGCCAGGCCAGTTTGGACGTCAAACCGCCAATCTGGACGTCCCGGCTGATCCTGGCCGGACCGCTTGGAATGTACTACTTGCAAAACCGCGACGGTCGGCGCGCTGTTTCGACTATCACCGCGGTCACACACGTGTGTCAGTCCATGCGTCATTTCAGGGAATGCTCCACATTAAAAGATATTGAAGAAAGCGTCAAATATAATGAAATAAACTCACTTATACGATTGGAGTACTTTTTTAAGTGGAAAAGACCGCTGTAGACGACACTTTTATCTGTTGAGTAATCTGTTCCTAAGTATGTTGTTCTTTGATTACGTCGTCACAGCTTGCAAAACATTGATGGAGGGCCAATTGGCGGCCGATACATCACGGAAATCGTGCTCACGGGCTCTCGTTCACGATATATGAACCGCTCAACAACCGCATTTTCCTTGGCCTTGGTCGCCACGTGGATATTGTAATGCCAGGCTTTGAATGACGCTGTTATGACGTCAGGGATGGCTGGGGACCTTGACAACATAGTCTCCTCAAAATAATCTGCGCATCTCCACGGACGCGTAACTCAGAAACTAGGCAGACTTATGTCTTAAGAAGTGCAGTACTGTGAACTGCACCGAATGATCTTCAAGGTGGTATTTCAGCTCAAGATCCCATCTAAATATGGAACGCCCTCTTTACGCGGCTTGCTGTCCGTCCCCTTGCTTAAGTCTAAGACAGTGAGAACAGAAATCGCTGCGTCCCGTTTCTCTTCAGTCCCAACATGATGCGCCTCTCAAACAGTTCTATGGCGACGCTGGGGCATTCCAGCGGACCCGGCTAGAGAGTGGCCATTCCTCAAGCCAGACGATCCAAGGGCGACACCGGCCCCGTGCCCGGCATGGCTACAAATGACATGCAAGACAACCCTCGCCTCACTGCGAGCTACCTCGCCTCCTCATTCTTGTCACGAGAGGACTGTGAAGTAGGCTCTTTGACGTTTAAAGCACAGCACGACATCACAGCATGGCAATGTTTCGCAAAATGAGAAATGGGGGGCTGAGCAGTGAAAATGACACAATCTGCGCCAAAATATGCTAATGAACGGGTTTCCCACCCCCGGATGTGGGTGGCTCCCTGCCTTTTCCAAGTTGGCGGCGGGGGGGGGGGGGACTGGAGCCCAAGGCGGGAGAGGAGCATGAGCCCCCCACCCAACTGAATTGGAAAGCTACATCTCTGCATAACAGATCCCCCAAAATCAGGTCCCCAAACATCAGATAAGCGTAGAGGCCGTTACAATAGCTTACCCAGCACCTAGCACCTAGCGTAAGAGATATAAGCTATTAGTTTACAACGTAGCCACTAGATATCGCTACTGCTTGCACTCTGCAATTGCTACCCCGTCCCCCTTGATGAAAACACGGCGCCTTGTCTGCTGATATTCAGACGGGCTCAAGTGCGCGCCACTCGGTCCAAGGAGCGGGGTGATTGGGTGCGCGTTCGACGCTCAGCTCAGCTAGCCGACTGTGGGACAGGTGAGTCTCAGGGCACGTGGGCCGGTCGCTCCGACCGATCTTCTTTTTGGCTGTGTTCTCGTCACTCTCGTTCGTTTGTGTGTGGCGCATGAGTGGTGTAGAAGGACGGCCGGCAAGTCTGGCGTGTGCACACGAAGCGGACCGTGCGGGGGGCGGTGTGATCCCGCCGAGTGATGCAACAGTAAAGCCCGAGCTTCCGAGCCACGAGGGCGAGGCCAAAGAGGGTGGAGTGCATTCACGAGGGCGTCGAGGAGTTATCAGGCCCGCCACATCTCGATCGGGATGTTCACTGCTGGCAGGGCCGTGCTCGGTAATCCTGACCGACCAGTGGTCATGAGGAGCCGATTTGCCTTTGACTTCGGTGGGCGGCGACGAGTCTTATTGCGAGTCCCACCGCGAGTCTTCCTTCGAGTCCCACTGCGAGTCTTACTGCGAGTCTTATTGCGAATCCCACTGCGATGCAGCGCTCGGCGTCCGCTATCATTCCAACCAAAAGCGGCAATAGAATCTGAAGCTATTCTGAGTCGGACTCGGCTGCTGCTCGATTCCAGGGTGGATTCGGCCTCAATCGAGGCCAGTCTAGAACGTTTAGCACACTAGTTCAGTGTTTCCAAGGCAGGGGTGTCGATTTGTATTATTCGTGAGGGCCTTGCCCCCCTAATGTTGACTTGCCTCCCCACAGTAGCGCACGCAGGGGGCATAGGGGCACATGCCTCCCCCTTTAGTTCCAATGGGCCCTTCGGGCCATTCGGAACGTGCGATTAAGGACCCGAAAGGCCGGTCGGGGGTCTCATTCAGGGCCCCCGGCCCACAAGGCCGGGCACTCCAGTGCCAGCCAGAGGGCCTTGCGCGCTCATCAGGGGCTTGCTGAGTCGATAAGGGCCCATATTTTGGTCAGACACACCAGTAGCGCACAGTCGGCTCCGTGGCGGTATGGGCTTAAGAGCCCATTTCCCAAGCAGGGGAAAAGCGGGATCCAGCGATTTACATTGCTCGGGGCCCCACAGCGTCTAACAGGGGCTCTGTGTTCTGAAGGAGCTCCGAGTCGGTCAGAGGCAGTATCCGAGGAGACCCGATGAGCCTAGAGGGTCCATCCGGTCCGACAATCAAGGGCCCGATTGGAGAGTCTAAGTGCATAAAGGGTTGGTCGGAGTCTTATTCAGGGGCCCCAACCTGCGAAGACGGACCCTCAAATAACGGTCAGAGGGCGTTTTGTGCCGATCAGACTCTCTGAGCCGATATGGGCCTATATGTCGGTCAGGAACCACCATATCGCTTACTCGGCTCCGTGCCAGTACGGGCCTGAGAATCCACTTCCCAATTAGCTATAAAGCCGGGGCCAGCGATTTACACTCGTCTGGGGCATTGTATTTGTCAGGGGCCCAAGCACCTAACAAGGGGCTCTGTGCCCGCAAGGGCCCGAGCCGACCAAGGGAAGTGTTTGATGAGGCCCGAAGAGGGGCCCGGGCGGCCCACCGGAACCGACAACCAGAGGCCCGGTTGGAGGGCATCAGGGTCCGAAGAACTGGCTGTAGGTCACAAAAGTAATTGCGGCCTGCAGGATCGTAACCTGAAATATCAGTCAGAGGTCCCCCGTTTGAGGAACCCCTGAGACAGCGCGAGTATGTCAGTCGGTCAGAGATCACGAACGCTGAGCAGTCGGCGCCATGTCCGTCTGAGCCCTTGGGACCCATTTGCCAGGCAGAAACGAGACCGGCGTCCACGATTTACAATGTTACAAATTTTCGGTCTTGACACAATGAAGGGCTCCCATGTTGGTTAGGGGCCACAGTGCCGAACAGGGGTCCCGTTGCGGCATGTGACCCGGGGTCGGAGCGGCGTTTGAGGGGGCCCGAAGAGCGACCGAAGGACCTCTCGAGACCAATGATCAAGGGCCCGACTGGACGGCTGAAGGCTTCGAAGGGCTGGCTGTAGGTCGCACTAAAGACCCCGCCCATAGGGCCGTGATCTGAAACGTCAGTAGGATTGTCTCATGCACCGACAGGAACCCCTGAGAGGGTGTTCCTCTGTTTCGGCCAGAGATCACGAACAACGAACAGTGAGCTCCATGTTGGTCTGAGCTCCGGGGACTTTTTCCCAAGCGGGGACAAGGCCAGGCCCCCGATTTACATTGGTTCGGCTCCTGTATCGTTCAGGGGTCTACAGTGCCTAACGGGGCATTATGTATCAACAAGGGGGCCACGAATCGGCCAGGAAAAGATTTGCTGAACAGGGATGGGGGAGTCGGGAGGGGGGGGGGAGCCAAAATGACAAGGTCTCTTGCGTTGGTCGGGGCCCTCTGACAATTAAGGAAACATATGAACTTATGATGAGTGCTCACCTTGAGCTAATAGAAGAGTTCTGTGCCAGTCAGGGCCCCAGTGCCTAATGGTGTGTTCTCCAGTCCTTTTCTAGCATGGGCCCGTTAAGCCAACTGGAGTCTATGTGCCAATCATTTGACCACCTGCGGTGAGCAGGGATGTTATTGCGTTATTCAGAATGGCGTTGAATCACGGCTGCCGTGATTCCCATTCCTGCTGGTGACAGAATGACCCTTCAACTCTTGACCGGGGACAGCAAGGTGTCTCGTAGTGTTGCACTCAAAGGGGCCCTTGTGCCGGAAAGAAATAAAGGTCTCATTAGCGCCGAGTAAAGTGGGTCAGAATGAGTTCAAAACGCACAAGCCATCCCATGTCTCCCTGAGAACGTTCCTTCTTGCAGAATCGACTAGAAAGCAAATATCATCAAAATCTTTGATCCTGCACGTCGGGTGCCGATTGTGTAATGGCTCACGGCGTTGCCATATAGGCCCAGCAGCTGAGCGCGTCATAAAGCCCCAATGACACGGCCGTAATCTCGGGGAGCAAGGAAAGTGATGGCATGGGTCGCAGTCTTTGTAAAACCGAACACGGCTGGCCACTGCAAGTAACGCCAGGGGCGGCCGCCGAGCGCGTAATAATGACCATAGACGAAATAATGGTTCTAAATGTCACTCAAAATTAATTCGCACAGTTCAAGGGTAACACCGGGCGAACCTTTTTTACAACTTGGAGGTTGGCCTCTGGACAGATTAACAGTTTCAGCAACAAGACAAATACAAATTTCACCTCTGCTCATCCAGTACCATAATCAGATTCCAGCAGCATTTCGCGGTGCTGTGAAAGCCAATACGCCATTGCCATGAATCTCAAAACCGCACATGTCATATTTACGCCTGGAATTCTAAATGTACGACGTGGTGTCCAAAAGCGTCGAAAGGTATTTCTTTAAGACACGTCAGCACTTTCGTCCACCTGTTGGCCGCGATTGGTATAATACATACGGCCATGACCATGTATACAAGCCACGAAGCGGACGCTGCGCGGCCTGAGGAGACTGCAACGCCTGTCGTCGAGTTTTGCGTTACTAAGATATGCGAGCGCGCAAGCTCAAAATTACGTTACATAAGTTGTACCACTTCTTAATTCTGACAGAATGTTGGAGATATCCATGCAAGCATGACCTGGCCATTTTGATGCAAATTGTCAACACATTTTGATCTTCAATCTACAATCGTGGAATCCTTATTTCTGTACATCCCAGATCAAATTTCTGACAAAGTTTCTGAGTTCTATCGGTTTAAAGAGAGTTCACTGCACCATTGTGAAATGGAGAGCGCCGGTGATCTCTCTCTCTCTCCTCTCTCTCCTCTCTCCTCATCTCCTCCTCCTCCTATCTCTCTCTCTCTCCTCCTCTCTCTCTCTCTCTCCTCTCTCTCCTCTCTCTCTCTCTCTGTCCTCTCTCTCGTCCCTCTCTCTCTTCTCCTCTCCTCTCTCTCTCTCTCTCTCTATGTATATATGTACATGTAGGTATTAAAACATATATATATATA
>NW_023597054.1:38640860-38672898 GCF_011947565.3 Pollicipes pollicipes | reverse complement strand
CTGCGGGACTGCGGGACAAACAGCGTCATCAAATCGGCCACGTCATCCACAACGACAGCCTTATAACGGGGTTTAGTGCTTTAAGTAAGGCGAGACGAATGGGCTTGGAAGTGGGCGGCCTTCCTAAGGTCACCGTTTAACACCGATGTATGAACAAAAAATGGGGCGTCGATTTGAGTCTGTGTTCGGATTGATGGCTTCTGAATGACGGATCGTCGCACCAAGTGCACGTGACATGTTGTGTGCCGTCTAAAGTTTTAACACGGATGTCCGAAATTAGACTTTTCTAGAGGTCAAGAATTGACCATCAAAAAAGGTTACGATGTGGGACACCGTCTTTTTTTAGTTCCTGCCCTCGTGCCCTACCCTCGTGAATCATCATACCAAATGAGCATGGAAGCAAGTCGTAAATGATATCGGATATAAATCTATACTCAGGAATTTGAGGTTTGCTCAAGTTCGAGGCCAAAACATGAGATTGACACCTTGGAAATCCGATTCAGTACGATCTATAGCAGACAGGCTTTCGTTTTCACCTAAGACGATGGTTCGCAAAACGTACGTTGGAGCAAAGGAATCGGCATCCCGGGATTTGACATTCGTTTGAGGCGAAAATGAAGGCCGGCCTTGAAACCTCAGTGATCTGGCGTAGCACAATCCAAAAAAAGACAGACTTTCAGAGCCAACGGGTCCAACGATTTGTTAAGCATATTTTGGAACCAGTAGCCAGTAGCTCATATTTTAATGTCTTCCGATCTTAAAATCAGTTGGTGCGATGATTTGCAAATCTCATTCAGGGGTGAGAAGCTGCTGCCTCTGATTTTGGCCTTTTAGAGCCAGGTTGTGGACTGAAAACCATTAGTGTCCGGTACAAGATAGCCTAATGAAAGATGTCCGAGTGCAAAAAAGGACATTCCCGATTTCCACATTTTGTCAAAGTCCTGATATAACCTCGAGAGTTCGGTAATTGGTCAATCATGGTGCGCGAAGCGTGATTTTTTATTCACCCGGCGCAACGATTTGTAAAATAGACCAAAAAATCACCACTAATCACCACTAATAACCTGGAACGTTCAACAAAACAGCTAGAGGCCAAAAAATCACTGTCCCATATGTTGATGTTCTGTCCAGAGCAGGAGATAACTCCTTTCGCGAATTTGGTTGAGAATGAGTAACAGTGGGCAATTTAGATCAATGGTAGGAATCCGTAGTTACGGTGTGGGAACTTGGCATGCGAATATAGAGGCTCCCAAAGATTCCAGATTTTTGGCTTTCAAGACCAAGGAATCGCCCTAGATTTTGAGAGCTTCGGTTCGGGATGATGTCAAGACCGGACACGCGCACAGTATGTCATATTTGCTCAGCATATAGCAACCCAGGTTTTGACCTGACCTCAAGCTCAAAAGGTGATCGCCAGGGTCCACATTTTGACGTCATATTCTACTCGCCCCAACGTTTCTTTTAAGCAAAGAGAGATAGAAGGCTGTCGTTGCTGTTGCCGCAGACGTCACTGATTCGGTGAACACCGCAAAATGCTCCTCGAATCTAACGTGGTGTGGCCTGCTGCTTAGAGTAACGGCAGCGGCAGGGTAGCGCTTAGAGGCTGGTCCGCTATCTCGCTGGTGCGACTCTTAAAACAGCACTTGTTTAACTGCGGTTTTTTAAACTTTTGCCACTTGGATAATTCGTTTCAGTAGTGTTGGCCGGTTGGGGTCAAGCTTCACATTTGGGCCGGTCTCGCGTAATACACGCCTTTGGTCTCCGAGGGTTCGGTCGGCCCCGAGACGTCAGATCGCAGTGAGACGTTATCGGTCGACGGTGGGACTGGCGAGACTTGAACGAAAAGGAGAATGCCGCTCTTGGATGCTAGCCCCTGGTCCCATCGCGACTTTCCTGGTTGCAGTCATACAGGACAGTTCGGTTAGCATCTGGCTTAGTGGACAGATCGGCAAGTGTGTTTGATGTATATGTTCACACTCCATGATGCGCTGCATGATAACATAGATAATGCATCACCAATTTCGACAGCCGTTTTGAAAGGCGTGACATCTTCGTTTGCTGATCTCCGGCTCCCGAATGAGGGGGACCTATCAGGCGCTGCACAGGCTCTGGTCAGGCTTCAAGACACGTACCAGCTCGACACATTTGGTGGGTACACCGCTTCGCACGCACCACGGTGTTGAAGTCGTGCGTATTGTCAGGGACTTGCGGCACTGGCCGCTTGCCGAGACCGGCCGCTGGGATTTTGTCCGCTGGGAAAGCTAGTATTTATAAACAGTGCGGGCGGTGCATCGCTAATTTTAGCACGCTGGGGTACTCGGCTTAAACCAGCTCAGGCCCTAAAATGCTGCGTCTAGGCTGAAGTGCTGACACCAAAACTGGGTCATCTGTGCCAATCATTCCCGTGGCGCCGGACAAAGTAGCTTGAAAGCTCAGGGCGATGTCAAATTGTGTTCTCTTGGAGTGACGGTCATTACACTTCATTCTTAGCTGACTCCCTAGTCCAGTTTTTGTTAATATGACACGTTCTCGTGCTCGGCTCGATGCGACATTAAGGTAGCACGCTATGACACTCGCTGAACCGCCTGGATCTTTGCGAAGTTACTGGAGCGCAGTGTTCGCTGGACTTAGAATCGAGTGGTGCAAAGGGAGAGGGGGAGTAAGCACGTGTGTCAAACACGTCACATATGCGTGTGCGTACATATGTGTATCAAGCATGAAGCACACGGCGTGCCATGGTGCGCAAGAAATGACTTATGACGGTGTCGAAAGTAATGTCACCTGCTGGTGGTGAAAGTTACCCTGATGGGGATCGAACCCAGGACCTTCTGATCGTCGCCTACAGATTTCGCCCGTGGTGAGATTCCCGGGAGCAGTCTGGGCCGAGAGCTGACCGCCTGGGACTGCTTCGTCTTGGGCAGGGAGTGCTACTTCCTTGGAGACTTCGGGTGAGAGCCTCCCCATACCCGTGGGTTAACCAGCCACATCCCTGCACGCACCCCCAATATGGTTAATGCAGTCGTTTGCGCGCCATAAAAGGGACGTGGCGCATACGTCTCGTTTCCTTTTAAAAAAGAAGTTAAAGGAAATATGTCATTATTATTTGATGGTGATCCGAATATGACCTGTTATATGACTTGACATGAGCCACCTGGATTTGGCCTTGCTGTGACCTTGCCGGCACCTTTTTGTGACCTTAAATTGACCTGACTGTGCCCTGGGTTTTGCCTATGACGTGACTGGGACTCTGGTGTTGCCTGAATATAACAAGCCTGTGATATGGCAGTGACCGGACTGACCTAGCTGCGACCTGGCAGTGATATGGCAGTGACCGGACTGACCCAGCTGCGACCTGACAGTGATATGGCAGTGACCGGACTGACCCAGCTGCGACCTGACAGTAATATGACAGTGACGGACTGACCCAGCTGCGACCTGACAGTGATATGACAGTGACCGGACTGACCCAGCTGCGACCTGACAGTGATATGGCAGCGACCGGACTGACCCAGCTGCGACCTGAGTGACATGACCATGACCCGGTCATGCCCTGGCTGCGATCTGACGGCGCCTTCTCCGTCACATGATCATGGCCAGAGCACATTGAAGCCAATGCTTGAACAGCCTGTGCGTGTGATTCGTGAGCGATCGTGATCGCATGATACAGCCCGCCCCGTCCGGACCGTGTCACAACCCCGCCGTGCAGGCACGCCCGACCCTGGCTGGAGGAGGCGTGGCACCGGAGCCAGCGAGAGGCGCTGATTGCCCACTCGCCGCTGGCGACGACGCTGATTGGCGGCCCGCCGCTGTCGCCGGCCCAGCCGCTCGAGTACCTGGCCTTCGCCACCTATCGGCTGGGGGACACGGCGCGCGCGCTGGCCTTAACCCGTGACCTTCTGCAGGTGGACCCCGCCCATAAGGTCGCCCGTGACAACGTGGTAAGTCGTGGAAGACGCGCGGAGGCTGCTGTGATGGCGAGGATGCTCTCACAGTTTGCACATCGTGGTTCGTGTGCAGCAGGGGCGCAGCAGGGGGACGGGGGGGGGGGGGGAGCAGAGGGGGAAGTTGCCCTCCCGTGTGTGAAAGTATGTTTTTGTAGTAGTTGTAGTTGTACCCTCTATATGATGTCGCACTGGGAGGACTGAGGAAGCCCGATTTTCTCCAGGAGACCCTCCGGAAAGCTCTGCACCCACCTCAAAACTCATAGTGCCGTCCATATTTGTAGTACAGAACGCCAAGATGGGCCACTGATTAAGAAAGCAGCGCCTGAATAGTGTTTTGTTGATGGTGGAGGCGTATAAAGGCTGAAAATAGTCGTTGAAAATAATCTGTGAAAGATAACGCTGTTGCTGCGCCCCCCTGTGACGTGGCAGGTGGCCTTTGAAAGGGAGCTGCAAGAGATGAAGAGAAAGGCCGATGTCGCCAAACCAGACTTACCGTCGATGACAACGGATGATGTGGACCACGTGAGCACGGAGCTTTGCGCGCCGAAGGCAGCCTGGTCTTAACCTTCTGATGTATGCCTCCAAATGAAGCGACAATAACATTTTCCAACTACGCTTTGCGGCGAATAGTGGGCAAAGTGTCTATCGGCTACAGGATGCTATTGTGTATTTTGTGCTTTGGGAAAAAGACACACTCGCTTATCCATGTTAACCACTTTACCCTGTATCTTCGCAACGCGTCCTCAAATTTTTCAACATCACCTTTTTATTTCAAACATCGATCCAGTATGTTTACATGTTCGATCATCTTATGGATGACATTAACAGCATAGGTGCACCACTGCTACTCGTCATCAAGCGCCATGACACGCCTTTCCAGAAGTGTATTTTTCGAGATCTTAATGAGCGTTGTTGCTCGTGGCTGCCGTATGTACCGCTGACCGGTGCAGCTGAGGCGCCATGTTCGCTGCAGGTCTCAGAGTCGCTGGCGAACCACTTAGAAACAGAGAACCGGCTGTACCGGGCGTTGTGTCGAGGTCACTTACCGCTGGCACCTAGCGTCCTCAAGCGGCTCAGGTGAGCGCCTCGCATAGTGAGCTCAGGTGAGCGCCTCCTATACTGAGCTCAGATGAGCGCCTGGCATACTGAGCTCAGTGGAGCGCCTGGCTTAGTAAGCTCAGGTAAGCGTCTCGCATAATTAGCTCAGGTGAGCGCCCGGCATAGTGAGCTCAGGTGAGCGTCTCACATGGTGAGCTCAGGTGAGCGCCTCCCATACTGAACTCAGGTGAGCGCCTGACATACCGAGCTGAGGTGAGCGCCTGGCTCAGTGAGCTGAGGTGAGCGCCTCGCATAATTAGCCCAGGTGAGCGCCTTCCATACTGAACTCAGGTGAGCGCCTCGCGTAGTGAGCTCAAGTGAATGCCTGGCTTAGTAAGCCCAGATGAGCGTCTCGCAGTAATCTCAGGTGAGCACCCCACATAATGAGCTCAAGGTGGGCGCCTGGCATAGTGAGCTCAGGTGAGCACCTCACATAGTGAGCTCAAGGTGAGCGTTTGGCATAGTGAGTTCGGGTGAGCGCCTCGCATAGTGAGCTCAGGTGAGCGCCCGGCATAGTAAGATCATGAGCGCCTGGACTGGTGAGATCAGGTGGGCGTCTGGCACAGTGAGCCCAGGTGAGCGTCTCCCACAGCCTCGCCGTCACCGGTCCCGGGCGTGCCGGAACACCGGTAACCGCCGACATGGGCTGCATCACCCCGTATTCTCGCTTCGTATTATCGAAAGGTGGCTTATAAATTGTTTTGCGTGCAATCGAAACCGCTAGAAGTAACCGATTTAGTGAGTTAACCCATGTCATTCGCTTCCTTGTCCCAGCTACGTGCACCTGTTCTGAGACGTTTCAGACGTGTGCGGAGCGCGTGGAGCATCCAGGAGCCGGGTACTCTGTGCTGTATGTGCAGACTTTCCTCCTATCGGTGAGATGTGCTACCAACATTTCCCGGTGTCTACGGCAGGTGCTACTACTCTCACAACGGCGTCGCTTTTCTTCGCCTCCGACCGGTGCCAACAGAGGACCTGTACCTGGACCCACACATCGTCCTCTTCCATGACGTTATGCACGACTCCGAGATCGAGGCCATCAAAAACGTCTCGGCGCCCCTGGTGAACCAGCTGAATGACACTGCACACCTGTACTCCAGGTGTTGGACCATGCATCGAGAGTCCTCGAGCGTCATCTCGATGTGACCGATCTCTGGGGTTGTGGAAAACCATCAATGTTGTCGGCGCGGTCTCCTCAGTTTGTCTTCAGTCGGCGAGCGCACCACAACAGGCACCGTCTGTCTCTGCGTGCATACAATCTAATGCAATTACACTCGCAAGGTGTGTACGTACGTGATCAATTCGCTGCTGGCCGTCACATTGCGCGGCTCAGAGGGCGGAGCGGCACACCCTGACAGCCGGCCAATGACCCAGCTAGTGGGCGCTTCCCCACTGACCCGCTGCCCCCCTCCCCCCCCCCCCCCCCCCGCCGCCAACGGCAGCTGCAGCGGGCTACCATCAGGAACGTCCACACCGGGGAGCTAGAGACGGCAAACTACCGCATCAGCAAGTCGGCCTGGCTCAACAGCCGGCACCACAACGCCGTCACCAGGTCAGTTCCGCGCCAGTAGGTTTGCCGTGCTCACCGGGAGCACCACGACGCCGTCACCAGGATCAGTACCGCGCCAGTAGGTTTGCCGCGTTCACCGGGAGCACCACGACGCCGTCACCAGGATCAGCACCGCGCCAGTAGGTCTACCGTGCTCACCGGGAGCACCACGACGCCGTCACCAGGGTCAGTTCCGCACCAGTAGGTCTGCCGTGCTCACCGGCCAGCACCACGGCGTCGTCACCAGGGTCAGTATTGCATCAGAAGGCCTGCTCTGCTCACCGGCGAGCACCACAGCGTCGTCACCAGGGTCAGTACCTCACCAGTAGGCTTGCCGTGCTTACCAGTCGGTGGCCAGCACCACGGCGGTACTAGCGAGGATGACGTTGCAGTAGTGGGCCGGCCTGCTGTCTGTACGCATTCGTCACCAAAGTTTACAGCGCTCTCCTGGTGCCCAGAGAAGGGCTGAACGGAGGCCCGTACAGAGCCCAGATCAGCGTACGTATGTGCGGATCGGGGGGAGGGGGGGGGGGGGGTGGGGCGGCGGGGGGCCGCGCCAGCCTGTCAGTCAGCTCCCTGCTCCTGTGGTGGGTCAGCTTATCAATCAGCTCTCTGCTCCAGTGGTGGGCCAGCCTGTCAGTCAGCTCCCTGCTCCAGTGGTGGGCCAGCCTGTCAGTCAGCTCCCTGCTCCAGTGGTGGGTCAGCTTGTCAATCAGCTCCCTGCTCCAGTGGTGGGCCAGCTTGTCAATCAGCTCCCTGCTCCAGTGGTGGGCCAGCCTGTCAGTCAGCTCCCTGCTCAGTAGTGGGCCAGCCTGTCAGTCGGCTCCCTGCTCCAGTGGTTGGCCAGCTTGTCAATCAGCTCCCTGCTCCAGTGGTGGGCCAGCCTGTCAAGTCGGCTCTCTGCTCCAGTAGATGGGCCAGCCTGTCAGTCGGCTCCCTGCTCCAGTGGTGGGCCATCCTGTCAGTCGGCTCCTTGCTCCAGTAGTGGGCCAGCCTGTCAGTCGGCTCCTTGCTCCAGTGGTGGGCCAGCTTGTCAATCAGCTCCCTGCTCCAGTGGTGGGCCATCCTGTCAATCAGCTCTCTGCTCCAGTAGTGGGCCATCCTGTCAGTCGGCTCCCTGCTGCAATTGTGGGCCATCCTGTCAGTCGGCTCCCTGCTGCAATTGTGGGCCATCCTGTCAGTCGGCTCCCTGCTCCAGTGGTGGGCCAGCCTGTCAGTCAGCTCCCTGCTCCAGTGGTGGGCCAGCCTGTCAGTCAGCTCCCTGCTCCAGTGGTGGGTCAGCTTGTCAATCAGCTCCCTGCTCCAGTGGTGGGCCAGCTTGTCAATCAGCTCCCTGCTCCAGTGGTGGGCCAGCCTGTCAGTCAGCTCCCTGCTCCAGTAGTGGGCCAGCCTGTCAGTCGGCTCCCTGCTCCAGTGGTGGGCCAGCTTGTCAATCAGCTCCCTGCTCCAGTGGTGGGCCAGCCTGTCAGTCGGCTCCCTGCTCCAGTAGTGGGCCAGCCTGTCAGTCGGCTCCCTGCTCCAGTGGTGGGCCATCCTGTCAGTCGGCTCCTTGCTCCAGTAGTGGGCCAGCCTGTCAGTCGGCTCCTTGCTCCAGTGGTGGGCCAGCTTGTCAATCAGCTCCCTGCTCCAGTGGTGGGCCAGCCTGTCAGTCAGCTCCCTGCTGCAGTGGTGGGCCATCCTGTCAATCAGCTCTCTGCTCCAGTAGTGGGCCATCCTGTCAGTCGGCTCCCTGCTGCAATTGTGGGCCATCCTGTCAGTCGGCTCCCTGCTGCAATTGTGGGCCAGCCTGTCAGTCAGCTCCCTGCTCCAGTAGTAGGCCAGCATAGCGGGAGTCTCTGCTCTTGAAAGCAAATGGCGTAAGGTCGAGAAAGGAAGCAATTCATTGCATATCTTTATTTTGTCGGATCGCATTTTACGAGCTCTGCACAGGAGCCGAGCCTTTGTCAGTGAGACGGTATTCATGCGACATGCGTGTCGCTGTAACTGTATTAACCCTTTTGGTTAATGCTTGCGTTTTCTGTGTAACCTTGCTGGTGGTTTTTGTGGTGAAAACACGTACAGTGCGCGACAGTTCTGACGTTCTGATGTCACCAAAACCTCATCGGCTCTAACCACGACGTCACTGTCTCCAGGTGGAGCGTCGGGTGGCACAACTGACGGGGTTGAGCTTGAACACGGCAGAAGAGCTGCAAGTGGTTAACTACGGCATCGGAGGGCACTATGAGCCACACTCCGACTATACGACAGTATGTACATTATGCTGCAGCATCGAAGGCCATTGTGAGGCATGAGGCACACTTCGGCTTTACCAGAGTATGCGCACTATACTACGTCATCGGGGAACACCATGAGCCATATTTCGGCCATACCAGAGTATGCGTGCTACTGCATCGATGGTCACTGTGAGGCACACTCCAGCTATACCAGAGTATGCACACTATACTATGGCATCGGGAGGTATGATGAGGCATGGGCCACACTTCGGGTATACCAGAGTATTTTGCGCACTACACTACGGCAGCGGAGAAACGTTTCGTTTTGTACCATGAAAATGTCAAAGCATATACACTACGAAATGAAATCGGGGGGGGGGGCGCTTTTACCATGCCAGTATACATACTAATCTCCTACATGGGAACACCACGAACCGCACGACTACACAGATGCACGTGCACTGCACTACTGCATTGGCAGGCACTGCAAACCGTACTGCACTGCACCTACATCAGAATGTGCCAACTAACTGCCGTGCTCAAGGACACTGCGGAACACTCAAGGACTGTCTGTCAGGGTACGTGGGGTGTGCTTTAAGGCTGCAGTGGTGGTTCAACATGCCCCCTCCCCCTCCCCCCGTCTGCCGCGTGTCGAGCAGCAGCCGGCTGTTCTTAGTGGGTCTCACCTCGGCACACGACGCGTCACCGGGTCTGCGTGGGCCCTCGGCGAACCGCACTGTAGGCCCTCGCCAGGGCCGCCAGCGCGGGGCCCGCTGCCCGCCCCCCGGCTCTAGTGTCAGCCACCTGTGATAGCCGATGAGGACAATGCTCTGGGCCCCCCACGCGACTCGTCATGGCCGTTGACCGTGTTGGGTTGGTATCGCGTGGCTGGGGCAGCGTAGATCGTGATACGTTGGCCGGTCTGGTGTACGCTGGCCCTCTTTGGACCGGCGAATTATTGTTTGGAGGAACGCAGGCCCATGTGAGGCTGGGCTGCTTTATTGTTCCCGGTATGTAAGCGTGGTTTATATTTATATTCTATATTTATCTGTTTGGCAGAATAAGGCGATTGCAGAACAGCTCGAGGATGGAAATCGCATTGCAACATTTATTTTCTACGTAAGTATTCAGTAGTGTGGAAATGATGTCGTAGCGTTCGTTGCGATGTTTTTTTTTTTACCTTTTGTTCTCTTTTTGGCATCATGTCGAACAGAAAGAGCATCAACTTCTCACAAGTACAGAAATTCTGGCATACATTGGTCACCACAGAAAAAAGCGCATCAAACGTTGAAAACAACTGCCTTCGATAGAGATACAAGCGAGGACAATTGGAACGCATAAAATGGGCCTCGGTTCGAATTACGCACCATTGTGAACATAATACTGTGTGAAGTGACATCAGCAGAGATGAAGCATTCCCTACCGACGTTATAGCATGCTTCATTGAAACTTTGCCATTAAACACAACCATTACATATATTTTTATATATTATTAAACATTATCATTGAAACCTTTACCATTAAACATCAACCCACATAAATCCGCAGTCAGCGGCATCACACCTGCTGTCGGCCCCTAAACCTCTGTTTTTCGCGGCGGTCGCCAGATGTCGGACGTGGCGGCCGGCGGTGCCACCGTGTTCACGCAGCTGGGCGCGGTGGTGAAGCCTCGGCGTGGTTCAGCCGCCTTCTGGTACAATCTGCATGCGGACGGCAGCGGCGACTGGCGCACCCGGCACGCCGCCTGCCCCGTGCTCGTCGGGTCCAAGTGGGGTACGTGCCGGCCGGCGCTCTTGGTGACGGGCACGGGCGGCCGCGTTGTCAGGGAGTGGCGGAAAGGCAGCAGCAGGAGCGGTGTTTGATCCGCATGGGTAGTATAAGGCTGTAGGACTGGTGGTGGGCCAAGGTGTACGGATGATGTTGGCGGATATTCAAATTGCCGATCGAAGAGGGAGGGAGGGAGGGGAGGGGAGGGGAGGGGAGGGGAGGGGAGGGGGGGGGGGGGTTACCAATCTGACCTGCTCTACTGGTCGCAGACAACAGGCACAATTACGTCATACGCCATCTTCTAGCTAAACCCAGATGATAGCTTCTCCTGACGATAGATACTCTGTTTGTTCAGCTGAACTTACAGCTTTGATGCAACGCTGACAATGGACTTTTCAGGACAGGTGTCATGAAAGATCACCATTTAGTCATCGTTTTGTTTAGCATGTATCGTAATAGTACGTTTAGTAAATATCATAAGTACATAATAATGTTCGATAAGGATAAGGCCATTCGGCAGGTTTAGTCCAGTAGGTAAAAACCCGCGCCGCAATCAAAGATGCTTTGGGTCGAAGACGTTGTAACTGTCTGAACAATAAACTGTGCTCGACTCAGACTTAATCCTAAAAAGGAAAAATGTTGTTCAACAAACAAACTCTGTTTCATTTTTTTAACTATAATCTCGGCTTCGAGCCTAACAAAGCTTGCGGTGGGTGTAAGGCCCACGTTTTAGCAGCTGACTGCCCCTCGGACCGTGTGCAGAGACACAAATCCTTGTGCTGGTTGACTGATGCCACGCCTATGTACTGTTTCAGTGGCAAACAAGTGGTTCCATGAGCATGACAACGAGTTTCGCCGCCCGTGCCGTCTGCAGCCGGACCTCTAACGGGGATGAGCTAAGCTTTAGTTGGCGCATGGCGCCGCGAGTAGTCGATCTTTGGCTCGCCTTTGCCATGTCCTTAATCGTGAGAACGAAATCACGTGACGACAAGTCGAGAAGGAGGTTATCACCTGGCAGCGTTGTCGCAAAGCACTTAAAACCAGATCTTGCGGCAGTGAATGCGACACTGCGCGCAGGCCGGCCTTGTGCCTAGCGACATACCGTAGTGAAATTAAGTGTCATATTTTACCATCTTTCTGCGGATGTTCCATTGTCCACCAGCTGCGAAATGCTGACAAGAGGCAGCACTGTTTGAGCGGACCTGATAGAGCCCTGCCGGAGCGCTGTTGAGCGGACCCGACAGAGCGCCGCAGCGCTGTTGAGCGGACCTGACAGAGCGCCGCAGCGTTGAGCGGACTGACAGAGCGGAGCGTTGTCGAGTGGACCCGACAGAGCGCCGAAGCGCTGTTGAGCGGACCGACAGAGCTGCCGGAGCGCTGTTGAGCGGACCTGACAGAGCGCCGCAGCGCTGTTGAGCGGACCTGACAGAGCGCCGCAGCGCTGTTGAGCGGACCTGACAGAGCGCCGCAGCGCTGTTGAGCGGACCTGACAGAGCGCCGAGCGCTGTGAGCGGACCTGACAGAGCCGCGAGCGCTGTTGAGCGGACCTGACAGAGCCGCCGGAGCGCTGTTGAGCGGACCTGACAGAGCGCCGCAGCGCTGTTGAGCGGACCTGACAGAGCGCCGCAGCGCTGTTGAGCGGACCTGACAGAGCGCCGCAGCGCTGTTGAGCGGACCTGACAGCGCGCGAGCGCTGTTGAGGACCTGACAGAGCGCCGAGCGCTGTTGAGCGGACCTGACAGAGCGCCGCAGCGCTGTTGAGCGGACCTGACAGAGCCTGGGCCGGAGCGCTGTTGAGCGGACCTGACCAGAGCGCCGCAGCGCTGTGTTGAGCGGACCTGACAGAGCCTGCCGCAGCGCTGTTGAGCGGACCTGACAGAGCCTGCCGAGAGCGCTGTTGAGCGGACATCCTGACAGAGCGCCGCAGCGCTGTCGAGCGGACCTGACAGAGCGCCGCAGCGCTGCCAGGAACAGGCGTCCGCCTCAGTTTCCGCGGTCGGCCCCGTTGCCTCCAAGCCAACATTCATCATATACATCCACCGCCAGATGTATTGCTATTAGTATATTACTGCGTGACAGAGAATAAATGAACATGACACCGGTGAGAATAAACGCCTCACGAGTGAGAAGCACGAACTGAATTTCTCTGCATCTTCTAAGGGACAGAGGGAGGGTGTCTGTATGGAACCTGTGGGAGTGCGCCTGTAAGCGGGCCGACTGAGGGCGCCTGTAAGGGGGCCGAGGGAGGGCGCCGGTAAGGGGGCCCAGGGAGGGCGTCTGTAAGGGGACCCAGGGAGGGCGTCTGTAAAGGGACCGACGGAGGGCGTCTGTAAGCGGGCCGACGGAGAACGCCTGTAAGGGGGCCCGCGACGTGCGCCTACAAAGGGGCCGAGGGGGGGGGGGGGCGTGAGATGGCGAGCATCTGTGCGGGCGATGAGGAAGGGTGGGTGAGAGAGGGCGTTGTCAGGCCCTGAGCGACGGGGGTCTGAGCTCCTGCGAGCCGTTGTCGCTGCCGTGGATGACGCGGCTGCCCTCGTCATCCTCGTCCGCCACGCTGAAGTCGACGTCACACCGCGGCGGCGTCATCTCACGTAAGACCAAACTAAGTTACAACACTGGCCATGCCATCTGCGGGACGCCGCAAACACTGCCACGACAGCTATGAGGAGCACATGCAGATTTCACAATACGTGGGCACCACTATAAACACAACGCTGAAAACTCGGCTTGCTGCTCAGCCGCCACGTGACGTTTCTGACATGGCGTAAAACAGTATGATATGGACAGTGAAAATGGCTAAACCCTTTTCCCAAATATGCCTGAATAGAATGGTGCCGCCCTCATCTACCAGTGTCCAGCCATGATAGACCGTAAGGAGGAAAGAGCATTCAAACGGTCCGAAATATCGTATGGCGCTCTACACTGTCATCATAACGCCATTATCATGCCACCGCGTCATTGTTAAAGACTTCAAATGGCGCCAGTTCTATAAATTTTGCCACAATGAAATGGCTTGGCTTTAACTGGATTCAGGTGGGTCATGTGGTAATGTCAGAGGCCAAGGTCGAGGGCCCAGGCTGGCAGGTCCAGTCGTATAATGCGTACATTGTCAAAGGTGATCAATCATTGCTTCACAATTCGTGGGATTCTGTATGCGATTAAGAACATCAACATTTTACTTGCCAGCGGTGCGTCGCAAAAACTATCGAGTATTTTTTGGTGCTTGCCACGTGCGGCATTTAAAGCCCTGGCAAGTGGCCTACGCAGCCGGAGGCAACATGTGGCCGGTGCTGCATGCGAGGCCGCATGGGAGCTATAACAAACATCACATAGTCGACAGCGCCCTTAGATTCACATCAAGCTGAAATGAGGTGTTTGTGCTTCACTTTGCCATAAATGTACACCAGCCTCTTGGAGAAAAATTCAGCAATCATTTGTTTCTTATCGTTAAAGGCATTAAAAATGATCAATTTCATTCTAATTTTGTCAGTTAAATTCAATACAAACCAAATAATGAAAACTAATTCCAAAAACCTGGGTAGTCTTATGAGTCGAATAGGTAAGATTGTGCGCCAGTGGCAAACAGCTGTAAGTTCATATCTAGCATAGCAACCATAGCATTTAATTTATTTCCAAAATGTGTGATGCATATTAAGAGCGGATAAAGTCCTCCATCTTTACCCCACTCCCACCCCACCCCTGTCGTGTCCTGGTCGCCTTGCTTGCCTCCCAGTAAAATTAAGTATACCCTGAGCCCGTCCCCACTTAAAAAACAACAACGTTATTTTGCCTTATGTGGTCGGGGATGTTGAACATCTTGCGCCAAAGGCTGGTGAGAAGGCACTGGCTGTATTGCATCGGACAGGCTCCCAATATATACTGGTCCACACATACCCACTCTCGCATCACTGATGCGTACGCCCTGCGCGCGTGTCTTTGGAAGGCCGTGGAGGGGGACCACCTCCCGGGTGATCATGATGCACATGGGTTGGGCGCGTGGAGCGCCCACGGAGAGACCAGCGGACGCCTTTATCGCTGTGCTGAAACTGCATCGAATTGCGCAACAGGTTTGGCTGACATTCCGACATTTATCGTTTAGATAGATTAAAAGGGTGGTGCTAGCTGACTCATCCATTTAGAAAAGAAGAAGCTGCATTTGGAACCATTGGCGTTGTAGTTTTTTCTTTCACCTGCGGAGCCGAAACGGACATAAGAGGCTTTGAATTTCCAAACGCAAAGCCAATGCTGAGGCATCTATGTGTAATCTTGAGCTCAAAGCCGTAGCCGAATATAGTGTAAAACATTGTTTTGTGAATCCAGAACAACTTTTGCCAGCTGTAGAACCCACATGGAATCACACAACAACAACAGGATTGTGCAGGGTGATCGAGAACTAGTGCAAGGATTACGGATCGAATATTTTTAGACGGCGGTTCTCGTCTTGTGAGTTCATATGTAGGCACGCAACTTTTCGAACAACTAAGTTTCCGACCCTCGTTAGGTGTTAATGGTCCTGAGAATGAATCGCTGGTTTTTTGCTTTAGGCCATGCATACGAGAATACTTTTGTGAAGTAAAGTTACAACTACGCTGGGAAATCACCATGAAAGTGCAAGGCTTGCCGAGATCGGCTAAAAAGCATGGTTCGCCATGCTTTCAACTTGAAGCTTCCACTCCGCTGGACGCCGACATCCCAGGAATGCCTGCACTCTCCCGGCTCCACTCCAACAGTCCCGACCCCCCTGCCCGGTTGACCCAACCCCGACACGCGTCACGCGGTCACGGACCAATCGCCGCGCGCTACGCTGGGCTGCGACCCGGCGCGACGGCCAGGCCGGCCGGCCCAGCATCCAACAAGGGAGCGCACCATCAACACAGACAGCTGCACACAGACAACTGTGCAAACCCGCTACAAAAGAGCCGAAGCCAGCGTTTCATGATGACACGAGGCCACCACTGCAGCCATCATTCAGAAGTCGTGTGCGATGTCGAAATCCAAGAAGAAGCCGAAGTCAGCTCTTTAAAATAACATGAAGGCCGAAGCCGAAGCTAGCCATTCCAAATGCCACGAAGTCAAAGTAGAAACCGAGCCAGTCGTGAAATAATGGTTCCAAGGCCGAAGTCGATACCCAAAGGCATTAAAGAAAACGTGCGGGCTTCACGAAACCGAAATCGAAGCTGTAGCCAGCTTCGTTTCTATACCTCAGCCCAGTGTGTATTTCTTGAAGTTAGTGCACGCAAACTGATTGAAGCCAACAAATCAAAACCTTAAATATTTTGTAAGCTATTCATCATGAATTACTATTTTCTATACTGTACTTGCGATCTAAATGTCGACCATGGGCACCAAAGTAAAACCGATAAGGGTACTGGGTGTTCCGATGACATCTGTCTTGCAGGACTGATCGTGGGAGCCCACACTACACGCCGCTCACGTGATGCAGAGTTTGCGTTATGCGATATGACTAGCGCTATGGCGTATGTACCGATTCGGCAGCGGTGTATAGCTTGTGTTTTCAGAGATTTCATAAATTGGGGCGACCAAAATCTGAGAAAAACCACATCTTTGTGTTAGGCTGATAGCCGGCGTGTTTGAGATTCACTCCGCTTCTGGAGGGGTCCCTCGGATCGAAAATCCCGGATTCATCACCGTAGTAACGGCCAGCATACAATGACCCAAAAATGGTCTGCGTGGTGGTTATTTTTTCTCGCGCTTTTGTAGTCTTTGTGTGATGGTCATTTTTATCGCGCTTTTGTAGTCTTTGTGCGATGGTCATTTTTTCTCGCGCTTTTGTAATAGCCCGGCCTAAAATATTGGGGGTGGGCCCAAGACAGTATCAAGCGAGGGGGGGGGGGGGGGGGGGCAGGGAACCTCACAAAAGAATGCAAAGTGACAGCCGTAATTGCGAGCACGCAGGCTCAAAATTGTGCGATAAAAATTTTTCTCACTTATCGATGCGCTTAAATAATAGATGTTCTCAGTTAAAGACGGGAAAGGCTTTTTAATTTTTGACCTTATTTCGATCCACTCTATTGGACACCTATAAGACCACCACCTTCATTCGTGAAAGGGACCTCGCTGGTAGATATTAGGGGGACATTATCGGTCCCGGTCAAGGACTGAAGGGTCATTCCATCCCAGCGCGGCGCGCCTGCCAGCTGTCATTCTGGTGACACGATGGTGAGGTCCCTTGGCCGACTCGGAGGCCCTTAAAGGGAAACATAATGCATTACTTTTCTCCCTGACGCGGGCGGCCCTCTGACCGGGGCAGTTGGCCCCGAATCGAAGCGGGAGGCGTCATTGATAAAACAATTTTTTTCATAATTACTCCCCATAAGCGGTCCACTAATTACCACAGATACTCCAATTCGGCTTAACGGGCCCTTGACTAAAATGGGATGGAAGGCCCCTCGTTCGTTACTGGAGACCCTAACTCACACAGGATCCTTCCATTGACTCACTGTGGCCTCTCATCATAGTTTTCATATCTCCTTTTCATTGCTAGAGGGCTCCGACCACGTATGGGTCTCTCTAACATGGGATCCGTCCCTCTCTCTGTTAGCAAATGTTTTCTCCAGTCCGGCTCGGGGCCCCTTGCCGACATAGGAACCCCCTGTTAGGCGTCGTGAACCCCTGATAGACACAGGAGCCCCGACCAAAAAATATTGTGAGCCCAGGCTTTGTCCCTTCTAGGAAAATGGACCAAGGGCTGAGACCCACACGGAGCCGACTGTACGGCGTTGATTGTCCGTGGCCGAAATAGAGTCCCACATTGCCCCAAGGGTGACCGTGTAATTAGTGTGTAAGTGTAAAGTCATCAAGCGTAAGAGGCCGTGAACTTAAAATTGGAGGGCTACGGCCCTACAGGCGGGATTCTTGATGTGATCTACAGCCAGTCCTTAAACCTTCCATTCGGCCTTTCATCTTTGGGCCCTAAAGCCCCCTCGTGTCCCTCTTCGGACCCCTTCGGGCTCCCTCAGACACGATCCTGGCCAACCGGGGCCATTTGCCAACACAGGACCACCCGTTAGGCACTGTGGTCCCTCATCGACACGAGGGCCCCTCAACCGTTTTGTGGGACCCCGACCAATGAAAATCCCGGTTCCAGCCTTCTCTTCGTTTGGGAAATGGACCCCTCAGGTCAGACTGACCACGCAGCCGACTGTTTGGTTTTGATGGTGTCCGACCGACATTAAGTCCGTCATCGACTTCGGGAGCCCTCCAGTCGGCGCAAAAGGTCTTCTGACTGGCATTTGAGGACCGACCCTGCGGGTCAGGGTCTCTTCATACGATAACGTTCGGGATCCCGGGGTGAGGGCCGTGTGGGACTCTCGGTAACCTAAGGGGGAGGGGAGGGTGCCACTAGCCCCTGTGCCTCCCCCACCCTGCCTGCATCACGGGGTTTCAGACTCTCAGCAGCGTCGTATTTTTAGCAATTCGTTGCTTGGCACATACAATGGAATTTCATGCTACTCTGAATACATCTGTAGTTGCTGGGATAGGGGAACTGCCTCCTTCTATCCAAAGGAAGAGGGGCGGCATGTAATCCCCGGTCCCTCCCCATCTCCGGCAACCCCCCCCGCCTAACACCTTTGCTTGGGAAAAGGTCACCTCCCAAAATTTGGAAGGGACAAAAGCACCAATTTTGCCACAGCCTGCCGGCAGGAGGAGCAAGATGCACCCTCTGCCCCCCTCGCTGTTACCGTCCCCGCTTGAACTATGCCAATGTCCATAAGCATTGTGCACAAAAGACCATTTTGCATTCACGTAAACTTGGGGCATAGCAGCAGTAGTTTAGACCAACCATGAAACCAAAGCCCTCAAACTGGCGCATTGATACAAAACAACCACGCAGCATACGCTGCAGTTCAGGGAGCGTGGACGGTGCTTGTAGTTGGGTGGAATATAGGGACAAGTGGGGAATATATCGCGGCTCGTCAGTGGTGCGCCAGTGGTTGTGCAAGGCGTGGTATACGTCATAACGTTGTACAATTTAAGCTTGCACGGTGTGTTGTTTGGATATTGTTTTGACGTGCTATCAGCTGAATCATGGGTTACATGGCGATCGTTAGCAGTGCTGACAGCGAAAACATTTATGTTGTTTGTGGCGATGCGATCAAATGTCTGTCCTCCACGTAAGTTTCTAAAAACGAATGGTGTGAGCCACCGTCACTTTTTTTCTTTGTTGTGGGCTCAGTTGTGTTCCAGCACTTGTTTTCACACCAGGAAACGTGATGAGTGGAGTGATGACCAGTTCAAGGAAGCTTAAGAGACTTGCCATGTTGATATGTGAGCTCTCTGTTTACTGGAAGTATTTTGTTCCACAGGCTACCTCCTTGACAGTATTTTGTGTTATGAATAGCTATGGATGCTGAGCAACATAATTTTGTTACATTATTATTTATTATGTTAAGATCATATTGATCATCAGCCTATGATAATCCACTTCAAAAATTTATATTTTGTGGCCTCTTTATTTCTGGAAAACCATCCTCTGTTCTAGCACAGGTGTAAAAATGATTCAATTTTGTGCATTATCAAAAAGATTGTAAGTTCCAGCTAACATGTTGGTGGAAAAATAAATATGTCCCTGTCTGCTCCAGCACAGATGTGAAGACCTTTTAAATTTCCTGAAGACGATGCTACCAAGGATTGTTCAGAGGAGCATGGTGAAGGCCAGCCTGATGTGTAAGTAGGATAAACAATGTATTATCTAGAGTGGCTAGAGATTAATTAGCCTGGTGCCTTATATTAATGCTATTAATGCTTGGTATGAAAGAGCATGCTATTTTATACACTGTTGTATCCAACAAAGTATATGTTTCATAGAAACAAAGCTACAATTTGAATCAAAATATACTTCCCATTAGCAATTTTGATTCAATCATTGACTCAAGCAAACTGACATGGCTAGTTAATGGTGATCCTGAACCACACAAAACAGTGTTTTAGCTGTGATTGAATAAAGGTAGATGACTATGATACAGAAGCATGTGACAACACCATCAAGTTCTGAAAATTGTAGCCATAGTTAATCTTTTGGAGGTGAGACCATAGAACAGCTGCTCCACCTTGTTTGAATTTTATATCTCCCAGTAGTAAACATGTTTGTTGTGGTATGATGTGGTTTTGAAACACAGTTTGTAATACCAAAGCTATGTAAATATCTGAAAAGATGCAAAAATGTGTTGTTTAATGCTGGAAACTTGCTTTCTCAGTCCCAGTACAGCTTTCATTATACCCATTGGCCCATATAAAAGTTTCCCAAATTTGTGGGGACTCAGCCCCCACTTGCCCCCCCCCCCCCCCCTAGTTCCTAGGTCCATGTTTTCTGCTGTGCACAGGACTCTAATGGTGGGTGCATCAGGTACTCAACAAAAGATAATTCATTGTGGGAAAACTTGGAACCTTCTCCTGGTGCATTTTGGCATTGGCCATACCATGGGTGAAGCTTTGTGTCTTTCTTGGGGAGGGAGGGGTTATCAAACCCAATAAACCATGTTCATCCCTTTTTACAGACCCTTTTTCACTCTAAGCCACTTCATTCTGTGGTCATAGTTTGGAGTTGATATAAGAAAAAAGTTTTCAGCTGCTAGTTTTTTTGGTATTATGTGTTCTTCAAAGTTCCTATGTTGAGTTCTTAGTCTTCAACATACCAGTAGATGCAGTTAAACATCTTATTGCTTCACATTGCTTATATTGATGGGACACAAAATTTTGAGCTTAGCTTATTTTCAAGACCTCTTCTCATGAGGATGAGCACAGGACAGCAGATGGACATTAGCATCTTACTATTGCATCTTCATAGACATATCATAGGTTCTGAAAATGTGATCTGAATATATTTTTATCTTGTTTTGGTTCAAGGACAGATTATTTGCTGGGAAAACAACCACTGTCTGCCTGAAGCACCTCCTGGTCATAGTGGCCGAGGGTGGCATCGACATCGCCGAGCCATCCAGGGATGTCAATATCTGCAGCTAGTGAGGTTACAAAAGATGGGTTTGGCTTTTGTGATTTGAGCGTGGCAAGAGGACTGTGGATCTCTCTGGGTTTTCTGAGAAGCCATCATGTGTGACATTATGGGACTGCAATAGACAGATTAGAGTGGTATTTGAGATTGCCATGCTTTGCTGGAGTTTGTGCCCTTGGGTGTGTAACTCAGATTGAAATGATCTCTAATATGCTATTAGCCTCATTCCTTGCTAACGTAAAATGGTGCGTGGCGTGCATGACCATTTAGAAGCAGCTACCAGACTCATTCCATGCTAACACAATCTGTTGATACTTGTGTCTTCATTGTCACCAAATCCAGTTCTGTATTGTTTGTTATACAGATGCAGACACCTTCTGTGTAGCTGATTTCAACTTCCAAGAGGCATCCGGTCTGCCGCCAAACACACCTCCCGTGGTCCGTCACGAGTCACTGTCACTGCCGCAGGGAGGAGCAGGCGTCCGGCCGCACGCTCGGACTCTGCGTCTCGACGTCCGGCCGGCTGGTGGCAGCACTGAACGACCGCAAGGCGGCGTGCGTATGGCGCGCCGCAGATGGCGCCACAGTCGGCTGCTGGCGGACGGCGCGCAAGGCCAGCTGTTTGACGTTCGCGCCGGACGAGGAGGCTCTGCTCGTGGCAGGTGGGTGCGCCGACGGTGCTGCGGTGCGGGGCAGAGTGGCGCGACGAGCCACAGCAGAACCGTGCGCTCAGCTGCTGGCGTCTGCGTTCGGATGACATCTGGAGGGCCTCCTCCCTGAGACTGCCCAAATCGCGTCGGTTTATAACCAAATGATGGAAACGGTGGCGCTGGTGTGGTGAGTATGTACAGCTGAACGGCTGTTGGATGACGTCTGCTTAGGGCTGGAAGCTTTAGACTCAAGAGCCTGAGTTTTCTGGGACCCAGAGTGGTTTTTCGTGTGTATGCCCTGGGCCTCGGGCGATGCTTTTTATATAATGGTGTAATTAGCAAATGTGTGATGTTGATTCACGGAGTCCTGTGCAGATTTAAGCAGTTAATTTGGCTCATGTATTCGAATACCATGTGTAATTTTTTCATTCTGACACAAAGTTTTGTTCAGTCGGGACTGATTTCTGGCAACAATGGCAAATTCAGACGCACTGTCATTGGCGTGTGTGACATTACTTTTGGGTAATTTACCGGCGCGCATGGCATCTAGGGCTGCTGTCACCGCCGTCTGTGATGGCAAAGTATGTCGGATCGGGTGTATTTAACAGAGTTCTTGGCGAACCCGGTAAGCCGGTGATGTATCGACATGGCTGCTTATTCACATCGGGTCCTGCAGGTATTTAAATGCCAGAGAATCCTGCAAAAATATTGTATCGCAGGATTTGCTGCATCTGACTATTGCGTTTTCTGATCCTGCCTGTAGAGTGAAGAAACTTGTTCTGGCGCTATTTTGATCTAAATCATTATTTGTCGCGTTGGCATCACGAGCAAGTACAAGCACAAGCAAGAGCAAGTACGCGGGCAAAGCAATGCAATACACGCAAATCAAATCGTTTCAATGAAATAATCAGATGATGCCATACCGTTTCTCTTCGTCACGCACCTGTCGTATGAATAATAATAATGGTTTATTGGGCCCATTCAAGCTTACCTTCAGACGTGACGGTTTGAACCATATCTTAGTGAAGCCTCAGTCAGTGGCCTGCATTACAGATAAGTCCGGGGACGTCTACAAGTGCCAGCTGAGTTCTGCCAGTACGAAGCCTCAGCTGATCCTAGGCCACATCTCGATGGTCCTGGATATGGTACGTCGTCCGATGTCATTGTCCAAAGATAGTGTGGATCAGTGGGATTTGTGAGCTGCATATGTTTTCAAAGTGCTATGCAATTTGACTCGCTAATTACGCAGGCCATTGATCGGCTAACAAATTTTTGAGGTTCTTTTCCGTAATTAATGTATAGTCCGCGATCGGTGATAATTGGTCTCGAGTCGTGCCGTTTCTATCGGGTGAGTTGCGACTTGACCTGTAACGCGGTGCTCTCGTGGTAGTGTGCATGGCGGCTTGTGACCTGTGACCTGAGCTCTGTGACCCGACATCTCTATTTAGTGCAATGTGTGACGGCTTGTGACCTGTGACCTGACCTCTGTGACCCGACATCTCTGTCGGGCAGTAGTATGTGACGGCTGGTGACCTGTGAGCTGGTCTTTGTGACCAGAATCTCTGTCTGGCAGTAGAATATATGATGACTAGTGACCTGTGACCTAGCCTGTGTGACTCGACATCTCTGTTTGACCGCAGGTGTGTGACGGCCGACGGCCGCCACCTGGTGACCTGTGACCGGGACGAGAAGATCCGCCTCACCTGCTACCCCAACACGTGGACCATCGACGGCCTACTGCCTGGGCCACAGCGAGTTCGTGGCGGCGCTCTGCCTGACCTCCTCCGGTCTTCTCGTCTCCGGCGGAGGGGTGAGCGGGCCGGCCGGACCTGGCGGGGCCGTGTGTAGCTATACCACCGGCTCTGGTTGGCTGTTGAGCAGGCCGACCGGACCTGGCATGGCTGGTGTAGCTATACTACCGGCTCTGGTTTGCTGTTGAGCAGGCCGCTGGGAGCTGGCGGGGCCGGTGTGGCCGTACCGCCGGGCTCTGGTTGGCTGTCGAGCAGGCCGCTGGGAGCTGGCGGGGCCGGTGCAGCCGTACCGCCGGCTCTGGTTGGCTGTCGAGCAGGCCGCTGGGAGCTGGCGGGGCCGGTGTAGCCGGACCACCGGCTCTGGTTGGCTGTTGAGCAAGCCGGTGTAGCCGTACCACTGTCTCAGGTCGTCTGTTGTCGCTGAGTTATCCCACCAGGGGCGTGACCGGGGTTTAACGCCCATGGGCGCAGCCCAGCGACAACCAGGAAGTCGAAACTAACGCTCTGAGAAGCAAACTAGCTGTCTGTCCAACCGTTGAAACGATCGGATCGCTTTTGCTTCGAGATGCACTACGCGAGACTCTGGCCCCCTTCCCTCCTTCTCATTCTGTTACGATTCTCTGATAGGGCCTAGTCATCGTATGGCAGCTAAAACACCGACTTCTCTGGGCGTTCCCACTGGTGGGGGCTGCCCGCATATAGCGATCCAAGTGAAGTTTCATTCAGCTTGTATTGTTTGTCCACTGAACTGAATTACATTTGCTTGCTTTATGCAAGTGATTGCGACATAAACTCGCAATCTTGTGAAGTTCTCCGTGTTGTCACAGTCGCCATGCAAGCAATGCGTGCAGACCGGTGGCCGTGTTTTCCATGAACTTTTGGTATGAATGAAACTCTGTTGGCGGCTGTTTCTCAGGACATGATGTTGCGGCTATGGGATCCAGCGACCGGTCGCCAGCTGGCCCACGCTCCCGTAGCCGCCGATGGAAACGATAGTTTAGAAGATGCTCAGAAGGTGGCAGTGACGGCAGTGGTCGCCCTCGAGTCAGAACACGACACTTTACTCGTCGCTCAAGTGCACAGGTATGAGTTTATATTTATTTATTCATATGAAGTGTTAGAATTCTACAATTGAAAACAAAATGACGGAAGCAATTCAGTTCTCAACACGGTGAGTAGAGTATGCATACAAAGGCTAGCGAGCAAATCTGAACCGTAATAAATGCAGACCGGAAGGATTTTATTGAGCAGAAAAAAGTTAGTTGAGCGAGAACGTGGAATGAAACGATTTCAGATATTGACAGTCGAGTGACGAATCCATGTTGAATTGTGGAACCTGGTAACAGTGTGAGCCAAGCCCCTGATGGAACACGTTGCATGGAGCATGGGAATAACTCACGTCACATAAGAATGACATTTAGGACTCAGTTAATCGCCCGTTGACAAATGTTTCAACATAAGCCGGAAGATGGCATAGGTTGTTGAGTGCATTTGCGAGGAACATTATGCGCATAAATAAAACATTAGTGATAGCCTTGTTCCTGTGGAGAAACCAGGAGAATGGAGATATAGATGCGTTTGATATTACGGCAACATGCCTTTATCGAAACGAATGGCAGAAGTCCGACGTAAAAGGAATAAGGCTATTTCTTCCTTCTTATGTATAGGTGGGAAGATGCCCGTAATCCAGGAAAGGGCACCCGCGCTGGGTGCTCAAACCCAGTCACCTAAAAATCGGTGTTTAGTTGTTCAATGTGGGCAACATGTGAAACGACAGCACTCCTCCAAATCACTCCGCTGCACTCAATTATCGTAATGAGCGTTTAAGGTACACAGGAAAACATCATGACTGGGCCGCGCCTGACCTGCATACGTTGGAATTTATATGCTTCTCTCGAGAAAGCACCACACCTGTGGTTTTCCTTTGGGACTGTGCGTCCTTACTATCAGCAAGGGTGAGCGCGGTGTCCGACAGGCCGCGGAGATGGCGATTCTGCTGGCAGCTATCCAAGCGGTGGCCGCTGTAAACACGCGTGCCTCGGGCTTTGCGTGCCGTTTCGGAACTGCAGTTCGTCAGCGAGTGGTTAGTTTCCGACATCAGTGCGTCAGGTGAAAGGCTCCTTCTCGTCCATCTGATCTGTGTACCGTCCTCGGCGAGTGGTTAGTTTCCAACATCAATGCGTCGGGTGAAGGGCTCGTTCTCGTTCATCTGATCTGTGTACCGTCCTCGGCGAGTGGGTTAGTTTCCAACATCAATGCGTCGGGTGAAAGGCTCCTTCTCGTTCATCTGATCTGTGTACCGTCCTCGGCGAGTGGTTAGTTTCCAACATCAATGCGTCGGGTGAGGGGCTCGTTCCCGTCCATCTGATCTGTGTGCCGTCCTCGGCGAGTGGTTAGTTTCCAACATCAATGCGTCGGGTGAGGGGCTCGTTCTTGTTCATCTGATCTGTGTACCGTCTCGGCGAGTGGTTAGTTTCCAACATCAATGCGTCGGGTGAGGGGCTCGTTCCCGTCCATCTGATCTGTGTGCCGTCCTCGGCGAGTGGTTAGTTTCCGACATCAATGCGTCGGGTGACGGGCTCGTTCCCGTCCATCTGATCTGTGTGCCGTCCTCGGCGAGTGGTTAGTTCCGACATCAATGCGTCGGGTGAGGGGTTCGTTCCCGTCCATCTGATCTGTACTCCATCCTGGGCGCTGCACTTCATCAGCGTTATCGCTCGGCAGGGAGCTCCGACGCAAAGCTCGCGACAGCCAGTGAGCGGCGTAAGAGGCTTACGCGACTCCAGGCGCTCAATGATGCCGACTTGTGTGGCAGATATCGTGTTTCGGGGCGATGATGGGTGCTGCAGTGATTGTCGCTGCCTAGCAACTCTAACCCATCACAAAGAATCGCGGTCGCTATTCTTGTAAGTGTCTGTGTTACTTATTGAAATTATTGCTCCCTAAGCTGTCTTAAGCGTATCGTTTGGGGCAGCATCACCCGCATACGCGTGGTTATGACAGTTTGTCACCGGGCAAAACACCAGCGCCCAGCTGCGGATTACTGATTGACAAATACGTGTACTCGACATCGCACACCGGATTACGACGCTCGCAGATTAGCAAAGAGAAGACCTTGTCAGTGTGGTGGACCGGATACTTCTGCTCCGCCGTTCTGTGGTCTGGACGTGGCTACGGTCTGGAAATGTCGCTTATATCCCAACGGACGCGTGAGCGTCCCGTCTGGAATGTTTGCGGTGGTGCAGTTGTGTAACCGATGGCCCTTCTCGCCACACGGAAGCGGCGCGCTGTGGAGCAGTGCGCACGCGTTTTCTACGTGGTGGACTTGTGAGATGCGGCATGACGTTGATTTGTAATGTTTGTGAAACATTGTGAGTTGAAAAGCATTGCGAACGTATTGGCCGGTGTGGTGAAGCTTTGCACGTGTTGACGCTCATACGACAGTTTGCGCCGAACACATTGCAAACCGATGCGGCGTGGTCCAATCAAGCGGAAGTGCACCTGCGACATATTCGACACGTCATTCCCGAGGTGCATTTGTGGCTCATTTCGTTAAGTGCAGCTGACTCAAATCCTGAGTTATGACGCTTACAACCATTGTATTCTTACGAATCTCCTGAAACGTTAGCTTCTGTCCACAGGTAGAGTGCACGTGTTTGATGTGCCTCGGTCGAACGGACGTGGTGGGCCGCAGAGCGCATCGGGGCGCGTCTCCCAGAGCGGGCGCCGAGCTCGACCGGATGATGCGGGAAGGTCAGCTCGCGGAGCCCTGGTAACGGCCGTGTCGCATTACGTGCGCCACACGGAAAACTCCGCGGATCCTCGCCGGCAAAACGCCAGATGCCGAACTATCCGATGCCCGGTTCGGCCTACCTGGGATAACAGGTCTGTGGCGTGCTACAAACGCTGCTTGGCAAGCGCACCGAACCCAAAGTCATTCGGACATACCATTCACGACATTCATACGAATTTAAGGTGATGCTGTATCATGGTTTCGATATTAAAAACACCGTCCGCAGTCATTTGATTTATTTAAAGTCACCATGTGATCGAGTTTTCGCCCTCTTCATGTGCTACGGAATAGCGCTTGCGGTGTTTTATGAACCGAGATGCTTTTGGTATGAACTAGGGAAAATTTGAAATAGTGGTAAAATGATCAGCCATTATGTATACTCTCTATGGTATGAAGTCATTTCGAGACATCATTTTAGTTCGAGTTAACAATCAACTCCTCGGGTAAAGAAGCGGTAGCAAAAGGTGGGAGGCCTGGACCAGTTTCGAAGTCGATTGTTTCCATGTGCTGCCGTAGGGTTATTGTTCAGCGTTCCCGGAAGAGGGTGGTGCCGTGGCACCACGGATCGTCCTTCCTACGAACATCCATCTGACGACACGCTTGTTTCGTAAGGAAGGGTTTTTACAAAGCAAGTCATCTGCTTGCAAATTGCGGCGACCATCCTTTCAGCACTCGTTGAGAACTATGGCGTCTTGAAGTCCGTGTCCGGGGGGTTGAGTTTTGCAAGCTGGGTCATTTCATTGTTGTAACACGAAATAAAACGCAGAGTAGTTATGCAGTACCGGAGATCTACAGAAGTGATACGGACAAGTAACCAGTTTGTTTTGCGCCCCCTGATATACGCGAGAAAAACGTTGGCCTCCTTGCTTTTCGGCATTTTGAGGTGGGATCTCTTTCACTGAACACGACTGGCTCTCAGTAAATTCAGGAGATATTAATAAAAAAAACACTATCAAGAAAGCACTGGTTGTGCTGAGAAAACGCGACGTTTCGAGGCTGTGCTTATGGACACCATGATCATACATTCGAAACGTTTTCTTATTATAACCAGCATCGCTCAGTCATTACCTCCTGGTGTTTTCAAGATTGATTACTTTCGAAATAAGAACATCCCCTTCTAAATTACTTCGATCGTTCACGTCATTCGAGGCGCATTAACCATATAATCGAGACGCGTTACCGCCTGGTTATCGGCGGAATACACGACACTGAACCGCCAACTTCTGGATCGATTCGTTCAGACGTTGGCTCGACTTTCGTCCGCTTTGCTGTCTGAAGCTATACAGATTATGATGGCCGACACGTAGCGCTGTAGCGCGTAGTGCATCTGAACAACTCTGTATTGATCCGCTCCTGCTCTGCTGGACGGAAATCCCGACAGCCGCACTTCCGGCGCGCCTTCGGCGGTCAGCTGGATACCCCAGATCGGCGCCACCGGCACCCCGCGTGGCAGGGCCGGCGCCTGGCGTCATCACCGGCACTTTCGGCCACTGCGCCCAGTATCAGGGCGCGAAAACGGCCGCTCAGTCACGGGGAGGCTCAGCACAACTCGCGCCACGTCCGCCCCGTGCCGGCGACGGTTCCGACCGGCGGGAACTCGGCTGGACGACTTCCGAGCCGAGACAAGGGCCGGCTTAGGTGACCGGCCGGTCGGCTGTCTTCTGGACCGGCCGCCTGCTGGCGTGCCGGCGCCGGGACCTGTATGCACAGTCCGCCTTGTAACAGCAAAACTCGAATGCGTATGTTTGGTAGATGATTGAGGTTTAGTGTCAGAATGCAGTGCAGTCGCGAGCTGTTGGCGCGAACTCAGAGTGTTGCGGCATGCACGTAGTACGGCATAGTCACGTTCTGTTTGTGAGTGGCTGGCGGCCACGGGGCGCGCGCGCCACATCTGCCCGCAGCCGACGCCCGGACCCTGGCGGGACCCGTGCCGCTCTGCTCGACTGCCCGGCCGGAGGCCCTGCGCCGGCTGCACATTCGTGGAAAGGGCTCGAGCTGAATCACTGAGCCGCCGCCAAAGCCGCCGGGCCTTCAATATTCATGCCGGCCGGTCGTGGTCGGGCTCTATCGCGGTGTATTTAATTCTCCGGATGGTAGTTTCGTGATTGCCTTCGCGACGTCTGTGGCCGTTGGCTCGCTGGCGATATGAGGCCGTCGCCGCTTGCATGTGGGGCTTGGCTGCATCGGGTGCAGAGATAATGGCGCGTGGCCGCGTGGGACGCGTCGACGTCGTTCCGCACGTTGCGCGCCATTTTAAGGTGACGAGCCGCGTCTTCTGCTTGGAACGTCACCGGCTGAATGATGGCGGTCTCGGGCAGGACAAATCGCGTAGCACACATCAAGGTGACGGGCTTGTTGAGTTTGTTTGGGTAGGGGTTTCCCCTGCTTCAGGCGCTGTAGTAGATTGGCTGGCGGCCGGCCTGCTCTCGGCATGTCCGCCGCCCACTCCCCCTCCCCCGCCCGCCCGTCCGCCCGCCTGCTCGGCTCCCTCTGATCGTCAATCCCCCCCCCCCCCCACCCGCCTCTCTGCGTCACTTCGAGACTCGGGCCGGCACCCGAGGGTGACCGCACCGACCGCGGAATCCAACACGGACATTGCTCCATCAGCCACATTCTCTGTCACTGCTGTCGCTGATTCACTAGAGGAGCCCAGCCGCTCGGCACCCAGTCCCAACCAGTGTAGTGCGGTGGGTACTGTGGGCCAGCGAGAGTTCCGGTGCGGAAACCAGTGTAGTGTAGTGCGGTGGGTACTGTGGGCCAGCGAGAGGGCCGGTGCGGAAACCAGCGTAGTGCGGGGAGTACTTAGCGGAGGGCCGGGCGGTAGTGGGGGAGTACTGTGGGCCAGCGAGAGTTCCGGTGCGGAAACCAGCGTAGTGCGGGGAGTACTGCGGGCCAGCGAGAGGGCCGGCGCGGGAACAGCTTCCGTGTTCACCTCCGGCGTAGGTGGTGCCCCGACTGGTACCTGGTGCGGGCCTGCTACGGTCGGCCTGACGCCGGGCGACATCGCTGTTGGAGCGCTATTTGGGTGGCACAGAGGCGCTGCGAGGCGTTCCGAGAGGCTTGATCGTGAATTGACGACCCAGTTGAGTCACCAAAGCTAGCTATGCTTCGGCGCCCGATCCATAGCATACACTTAGTTTGAAACACTTAGATAGCGGGATCAGAGCCTTCAACTTAGTTTTAACTTTATTGAAGGAACTTAAAGCTGCTCTTTTCTGGCCATCTAAACAGTCATTTCGAATGGAAATCTTTCGAGCATACATGGTATCCTCCTTGATGTCATTCAATCCACATGCGATTCGGAACCCATTGACGCATTGTATTTGCATGTATGAGGCCACGCTCTGTGGCCCGGCTGATGCTCGGTGACCAAGACAGTCTAGGATAGCTATGAAGCTGTGGTGGCTACCGACTGTCTGAGGTGATGGCGAGGGTATGCGTGAGGAGGTGATGGTGAGGCTGTATGGGGCGATGCTGTGACTATGAGGTGATGATGACGTTGTTTGAGGTGATGGCGGGTCTGTCTGAGGTGGTGATGAGGCTGTATGGGGTGATGGTGGGCCTGTATGAGGTGGTGATGAGACTGTATGAGGTGATGGTGGGTCTGTATGAGGTGGTGATGAGGCTGTATGAGGTGATGATGAGGCTATATGGGGCGATGGCAGGGCTGTGGGAGGTGATGATGAGGCTGTATGGGGCGATGATGTGACTATGAGGTGGATGAGGCTGTATGAGGACCATGAGGCTGTACCAGCGACTGTTTGGCTGTCGGATGTGACGCCCTGTGACTCCTGTGGAGCGCTTATTGCAGCGTGCCGTGGTCGGCACTGTTGGCTCCGTACACCTCTCCAAGAAAACGGTGGCTCAGTGTTGGAGCCGCGTGCCCGGGCGTCGGCGGCTCAGGCCATACTGATGCCCGGCAGTGTGGGGGCGCGGCTGGCCGTCTCAGACCCGTCTGATGTCCGGCCGTGTGGGAGCGCGGCTGACCGGCTCAGACCCGACTGATGCCCAGCGTGTGGGAGCGCGGCTGGCCGGCTCAGACCCGTCTGATGCCCGGCAGTGTGGGAGCGCGGCTGGCCGGCTGAGACCCGTCTGATGCCCGGCAGTGTGGGAGCGCGGATGGCCGGCTCAGACCCGTCTGATGCCCGGCCGTGTGGGAGCGCGGCTGGCCGGCTCAGACCCGACTGATGCCCGGCAGTGTGGGAGCGCGGCGGGCCGGCTCAGACCCGTCTGATGCCCGGCCGTGTGGGAGCGCGGCTGGCCGGCTCAGATCCGTCTGATGCCCGGCAGTGTGGGAGCGCGGATGGCCGGCTCAGGCCCGACTGACGTTGGGATGCGTAGTAGAAGCGCGGCTGGCCGGCTCAGACCCGTCTGATGCCCGGCTGTGTGGGAGCGCGGCTGGGTGGCTCAGACTCGACTGACGTTGGGATGCGTAGGAGCGCTGCTGGCCGGCTCAGACCCGACTGCCGTTGGGAGGCGTCGGCGCGCGGCTGGCCGGCTCAGATCCGACTGACGTTGGGATGCGTGGGCGCGCGGCTGGCCGGCTCAGCGTCTCGGATTGCACACCGGTTCATTCTGCGCTGGCTTCATATTAGCCCGGTGTCAGGTTATCCCGGCGCCGTGGTCTGCGTTGGACGAATGGCGCAGCTCTGGCACTCCGTCCGTTGGTTGCGGCCCTGCGGCCCCTGAAGCGCAGCTCAGCAGCTTGCAACTACGCCCTCAGGAAGGTCTTGTGCGGCCTTGATATCGAGACATCCTCCAGTATCTATTTGGTGCGCTCTCGCCCGTATATTCAATCACCCCAGATCGTAAAACGCGGTCTAGCATCCATTTTGTGGCCGACAGACGCGCGCATCAGTCATTGTCAATAAATGCGCTCGGTTGGTGATCACTCACACAAACAGCTGTAGAGTCCATCGTCGGCTCCCGACTGGGAGATTCACTCGACAAGGACAGAAATAAACAGGCTACCGATGGCGCCTGGCAGGTGGTGGTGGATGCGTATCACAGTCATCGTGGAGCGTTGCTTAGAAATGGTGACAACACGCTCGTGAAGACGGAAGAAGGTGGTGTCAATGTCCATGTGACTAGCCAGTCTTTTGCCACCGCTGTGGTGCGGTCCGCGCGCGCGCTTGCGCGCGTGACCACGTGGCCAGGCGCGGCAGGACGGGGCAGGGCGGTGTGGTGTCGCCGGCAGCACGGCCTGGCAGTCAGGGGTGCGCCTGCTCCGGTCCCTGTCGCGTGACAGCGAGGCACCGGCTGTCGCCGTCGACACCAGTGCTGCGTCATAATGTCGTGAC
>NW_023597054.1:38518150-38640760 GCF_011947565.3 Pollicipes pollicipes | reverse complement strand
AAACGTCAGTCCCAATTGCATGCTTCCGGCGGCGGCTGAGCCCGAGCCACAGTCGTCGGGCGGCCGGCGGCGGTTAAGTCGCAGTCGCCGTGCCAATACGGCGCGCTCGACGCCGCGCCGCCGCTGCGGTGCCGGTTCATCAAGGGCCCCGCAGTGAGACATCTGGTGGCGATCAGGGCCGGTCCCCGTCCGGGGGGTTCGGTCGGCCGCGGTCAGCGCGGGAGGCGTGCGGTGGCGCTGGGTCACCGGCCAGGTCCGCCCCAGCCGCGCGCGGGACGGCCGTCCTGACGTCACCCACAGCAGCAGCGCGCGGCCGAATCGATAATCGATGAGCGAGACGATCGGGGCACTTTGAAAAAGCTGGACAAGAGGATGAAAAGCGCCCAAGTCGGCCTGATCTTGGAGGGATCAGGCTCACATCAAGATCGTGTTGAGTTAATGTGTAAAAGGCTGCGTCACAATTTCCTGATTCGTGGACGTAGTTACTTTAGCCAGTAGTTCTCTTTTCATTCTGAAAGCGTAGATGAAGCTTTGCTTTATCGTTGACCTAATGGAGAATAAATGCTGCTTGGTAATACTGTCACTATGACAACGTCATAGCCCATGGTGTTACCGCGAAACGCAGAGCGACAAAGAGTTATACTTCTGGCGCTCGTAGTTCGTTGGGGTCCAAAATTTACTCATTGCAATCATGGTCTTATGTTCGTTATGACATAATACAAGTTGAGAACAATTAATAAGTTGTGGGCTAAATTCCTTAAAATATGAGCTTCATGGTACTGGTTGCGAAATTGAAAGAATATAGAATCCATCAATTCATATGTATCGAATTTTGACAGAAATATGTGATAAAGGTGTGATGAATTTAGAGGACAGAGGTTATAAGGAAGTTATGCAGGCTTCTCCAAGTTGTCCCTAGTCTTGAGTAGAAATGATATTCTGAGGCACCAAAATGTTTAACATAGAGCAAATACACATCTATGGTGCATTCTAATTTTTAGGCCTTTCAAAATAAGATGTTGGGCAGCAATCTACACTACAGCATGCACGCCTGATGATCGACCTCAGCTTCGCGAACGTGACTTCATTGTTGATTGGACGTAAGCGATGTTCGGTAATAAAGCTTTAAATGGTTCTGACAAAAAGAAGTGCGGGAAATTTTGCGGAGAACGCCATCGAAACGAATTTGACCTCTTAGTTGAGAACATTGTTTCCGCGCCCATGTACCGTGCCAGCGACGCAGAAGGTAACGAGAATCCGCTTATGTGTGATGAAATAAACATAAAAAACGTAAGGTAGGCTCTTCGGCCTTGACATAGGAAAAACACGCAATATCCGTGTCCGTGAATTCAGCGTAAACAATTCGAAATGCTTGCCTTTTGGCAGCCGTCCTAATAAACCGTGCTGACATGTAACGCAGCAACAGCATTCCAGCACTCCACCTAATCTAATACAACTCCGAAATGGCACGAGAAAATCCAGCCCAACGCACGACATAAGCCGCAGACGGCATGATTAAGATGTGTAAATGTTTCTTTTCGGTTTCCGCCCGCAGCTGCAAACTGTATCATCTGGATAAGCGCAAGGTCGGCCCATACCCAAGGAACGGCGGCGAGGGTTTTCAAGCTGTGGATGTTTTAACACTGGCCAACCCAACCGGGATTACAGACATGTGCTTTTGTCACTACCGGTCGGTCGGAAGCGGCCCACGGGACCGGCTCTGATGATCGGCGAACCTGCGGCGACCGTCTCGAACCCTTGTGTCTCACTGCCGGTCATCAATCACGCCCCGCCCCACACCAGCAAGCAATCGATAAACGGACCGTTCCCGCCACGTCGCAGCCGCCGCCGGCCCGGGGCCATCAGGAAGCCGCGGCGGACCGCCCCCAAAGGGCTCGTTAGCTTCACCCCTCCCCCCTTCCCTCCCCCCGCCGCCGACTCAGCACGGTCCCTGCATAAAGAGGGTTCTGTGCGGGCCTTGTCGACCATTCTGAGTTGTTCATGCACGAAACTGACTTTGCACAAACCCTGTCTGATGATGAGGAGCTGTTCCTTCATGAAGCGATTCAGTACGAACCCAGACTGACCATTCGAAGCGATCCTGCATGAAACCGATTCCGGACGAGTTCAGTGCGACAATGGTGAGCGGTCGGTGCATGAATAGTAAAATTTATCGATAGATCATCTGATACAAACCTTGTTTGATTATTTAAAACGACACCTGCTCGATGATCAGTCTGTGCAGTGATGAGGAATAGGTGATTGTTGTTTATGATCCCTAATGTGGCATGTATCCAGAGCACTCAACATTCCTGTATTCGGCCATCCTTCAGACCGAAACGTTGAGACCTTTCTATAGTTTTCATGTTTTATTTCCTTACCAGCTCGTCCTGATGATAATTCATGCCCAACTATAACTGTATGTGTGCCCATAAATTAATAACGAACTGGACAGAACATGGGACTGAAACAGCCCAAGTATTCAGCTTATTTGCGAAACGCACACTTTCGCGCCGCTATTCATAAACTTCAACATCCGCTCCTAGCCTGCTTAGCATTTCCTTCGGGAGGAATTGTCGAAAGTTAGGAGACGGCGTACGTAGCTATAAGGCGAATTCTGTGACATATTGCACAACTACGGGTACGTTGGAGAAGACGAATCGTCCGAGTTGCCCAGGTTCTCCGATCGACACTTAAAGGGAGTGTCCACCCTTGGGCATTACTTCAGAGGACATACTCCAGTGAAACCTCAGAACCAGTTAGGTCTAATGATAACAATGGGTAATGCCACTGCAGCACTGTCAAAACATGAGAATATCAATTTAGATTTTTGGGATTCTAATCATGCTGTCAATGCTTGTAAAGCACTATGCCTCTCCCCTGTACTTTCCCGTCTTCTAAGCCAAAGTGCGCCTAAAAGGCTTGGGTAACCGCCACAAGGGGGAGATCAAACCATAGTACGAGTTATTGAATTCGCGAGATAACGGCTTCATGTCCACATACCTTTTTGTCTACACTGAGTGCTCAAGGTTCGTAGTATCCGTTACTCACGTGTTTTGGACACATTATTGGTTTGCAAACTACAGAACACACACGTTGGAAAAAACAAGACAAATGAAATGCGTGATTCCCATACCAGTGAGCAGGTAGCTCAATAAGACTTTTTCGCGCGAGTGGCTACTTCGTATCGAGATACAGAGGTATTCAGGGTTGTGTTCGAGAAAACTAGTGTCACTGATCAAATCGCACCTGATCTTGAAATAAGCGGAAGGCTCAGAGTGTAATACTCGATTTAGGTGTTATTATCGATTTAGTGAAACCGTAGGATCTGCGTACAATTTACATGCGCGGTGTGCATTCCACCCGGCCATGCGAGGCTGGTAAGCCGACTGCATAATGCTCCAAATTCATTCTCGTGTCATTGATGCTGAGCGCTTGTGAATCTGAAGCATGCGTGCCAGCGCACGAGAAACAACAAAAACATTGACAGCCATTTCGATGAAATTTCAGCTGCTGTCAAACACGAGATCTAAAACCTATCTGTCGTCGAAATCCGGACAGTGCGGCCGGCCGATTGGACAGCTAATGGACAGCGCTTCTCAGACCGAGAGCAAAACCCGCTAGCTTTCAGACCTGATACCTCGCTCGTTATTACCTCTAGAGATGTACAGGCTCTATGTCTTAGCATGCCGGTTGCGGTTATGATGTTTCTCAATCAACGTGGCATATTTCTTTCCGTATCGAACATCGTCTGACTTGAAACACATCACCTCAAAAGACAATCTGTCTCACGAAGAGGAGCACAGCGAACTGCTCGATTCTGGCTTCAAGGTTGATCGAATGCTCGTATTACTACGTTCTGTAAACCACAGTCGATATTTCGGAGCGATGTCGGGTGCTAGCAAAACGTATTGCGTAACCGTATTTCGTGAAATAAAGCCATGTTTCGCTCCAATGCAATAGTTGGCACTTCGTCCGAGATATGAGTCTGACGCGCCTCAGTGCATCGTAGTCGACATGGGCGATGCTTGCGGACAGGCGGGGGGCGGTAGCGCAGGACAGCAATGGGAGAATGACGTCTGCGTGCATCAGTCTGTTGGTAGCAATGAAAGAGGCGGCCACGTGCTGGACCCATAACCCTTCATGCCCCACGTGAGCGACGGTCCATAAAATCCCTGATTCATCTATATGCCATCTTGGCTGCAGGGAAATTCTTCGCACTGGCATACGCACTGCGAGGAAGGAATATTCTGTTGTGGAAGTCGCTCTATTTAAACTTGACACCACAGCAAAACAAATAGCACGACACCATTTATGAAGCGAATTGGTATTGAGAGAGCGGCGCAGCTAATCTGGCCCCCGCATCTCGGAGACCTGTCTTCCGATTCGCGCTTCAAATGCACCCGTGTCAAAGTTTGCCCCTTATTTCCGGGATACCGCATAACGTTACAGTCAAGCGTCAAAGCATGATTATATGCTTCCTTGACAATATGCACATTACATGATTCAGACTTGCAATCGGTCTGAATTGCACACGGTCGCACTGCATCGAACGTCCTGTACCAGAATACCACTCGGAGCTTCAAACTGTCGTAGGTGAAAAATCGATTTACGGGAAAATCGATCCACATATATCAATTGGAAACGGAATCCCGCGAAGGATATTCACAGCATGTGCGAATTGGCATCTTTCCTTGCGCCAAGGAACCTGCAAATGAAGGCCTTACCTTCTCTGTGGGTTGGCCACAGGTGGCGCCGAGAACCACAATTTTCCCTGCCATTCCACACGCGCTGTAAGCCATCAGCGCCCGGCGTGTTTGCCCGCAGGGCTCCACGCGCTGTAGCTTCGGCTCAGAGACTGATCAGCCACCTGAGGCCACCTGAGGTCAGCCCTTTGCTGACCTCAGGTGGCCGCCAAATGAGACTGCTTATGATGAAGTGATCAGCACCATCCGACACCATCCTACAGCGTCCGGTGTCTCTTCGGGTCCCAGCTACTGGCTCCATCAGACAAAACCATCCTGCAGCGTCCGGTGTCTCTTCAGGTCCCGGCTACTGGCTCCATCAGACAGCACCATCCTGCAGCGTCCGGTGTCTCTTCAGGTCCCGGCTACTGGCTCCATCAGACAGCACTATCCTGCAGCCTCCGGTGTCCCTTCAAGTCCCGGCTACTGGCTCCATCAGACAGCACCATCCTGCAGCGTCCGGTGTCTCTTCAGGTCCCGGCTACTGGCTCCATCAGACAACACCATCCTGCAGCATCCAGAGTCCAGTCAAGGCCCCTAGTACTGGCTCCATCAGACAGCGCCATCCTGCAGCGTCCGGAGTCCCTTCAAGACCTTGATACTGGCTACATCAGACATCACCATCCTGCAGCGCCCGGTGTTCCTTAAAGGCCCGGCTAATGGTTCGATCAGATAGCACCAACCTGCAACGTTCGGTGTCCATTCAAGGCCCGGCTGCTGGCAGCGCCCGGTGTTCCTTAAAGGTCCGGCTAATGGCTCGATCAGATAGCACCAACCTGCAGCGTTCGGTGTCCATTCAAGGCCCGGCTGCTGGCTCCATTCAACGATTGCTCTTGACCCTCCCCTTCCGTAATCTAACCTCCATCGCCTCGCCCGACTCTCAGTCAAAGGTCAGGTACGCCCTCTCACACGGCAACCGGGTCCTGGGTCAAGCATCGGCGCATTGGCCCAGCCAAGAGCCATCCCGAGCTCAATGGTCTGATGAGAGATCGTGTCGGTCTGCCCGGCGACCTCCAGCCGGTTGGATGTCACCAGTGTTGGCGTGGCGTGGTCGTGGGTCCATCATGGAGTCGACTGCCACTGCTGCAGCTGATGGGCCTTCCATGTGGCGGTCGCTCGGTCCATCATGAAGCTGGTTGCCACCGTTGCAGCTGATGGACCTTCCATGTGGCGGTCGCTCGGTCCATTGTGGAGCCGGCTGCCACCGCTGCAGCTGATGGGCCTTCCATGTGGCGGTCGCTCGGTCCATCATGGAGCCGGCTGCCACCGCTGCAGCTAATGGGCCTTCCATATGGGGGTCGCTCGGTCCATCATGAAGTTGGCTGCCACCGCTGCAGCTGATGGACCTTCCATGTGGCGGTCGCTCGGTCCATCATGGAGCCGGCTGCCACCGCTGCGGCTGATGGGTCTTCCATGTGGCGGTCGCTCGGTCCATCATGAAGCTGGCTGCCACCGCTGCAGCTGATGGGCCTTCCATGTGGCGGTCGCTCGGTCCATCATGGAGCCGGCTGCCACCGCTGCAGCTCATGGGCCTTCCATGTGGTGGTCGCTCGGTCCATCATAGAGCCGGCTGCCACCGCTGCAGCTGATGGGCCCTCCATGTCACTTCGGCGGCCAGAGACAACACTGTCACGAGAAAGGTGCACCGGGAAGAGATGGCACAGTGATTGCCTTTTCCCACATGGTACGCTATTATTCGTTTCTTAGGGCCTGGGACATTTTGCCAACGGCAGCCACCCAGGTGATACACTTGCGCCCCATTTGCAGTTCGCCGTATTTGATATATTCAACGAGATCCCGTAGTTATTTAGATCCCTAGCTAGTCCCGCATTGCCGTGTTCCTGCAAAAGCATGAGTATTTATCGTATCTAGTGACATCACAGACCATATAAAATATGCTGCAACTCTCCGCAACTGCAGACACCAGAGCCGTGCAGCGTGCGTAATGATGGTAGTTAACCTTTAAAGCCGACACTAAAAGGTCGCTCGGCGGATCAGAATCTTGCCAAAACGCTAGGGCCTGCTTCGCCTTGTTGTCTTCCAGACCTGTTCACGCTAGTCTAATGCGTTTCAGTCCGTTCACACTCGGCCTTCCACCTCACAGTTTGGGCGAGCAACCGGCTCGGCACAGCTCCAAGATTTCTCACTTCTTCGTCAAGCTTTTCGCTGAAATGTTGCAACTTTTAACTATTAATTTGGCATATCTTGACACAATTTTAGCGACTTGCATTGCTCAGGGGCGACTCCAAAGGTAATTTGTTGGCGGCACGTGAGAACAAGTCGGGATCTTTTACGAGGCAGGCACTGGTATATTGCTTCCCATTGCTGTAGGTCGACGCCAGGTTGAATTAAGATTTCATAGCATAAAGAAAAATGGTCACTTACCACGTATACTGGCGATTTTACACAACCACGACCAGAATCAGAGGATATGCACAGAGGAGCTAACGCCATAAGGAATCAAAGTAACTCTCGCTGTAAAAATCCGTGCATACTTACCCGACCGATAACTAGAGGCGTCACTTTATATACTTTTGAGTGGGCCTTAACTCCCCCCCTGCTGCCTTGAGCCACCCCAATGCTCCTCCCAGCCTCCTCAATGTGTATGAGAAAGAAGGAATGCCGTCCCCCCAAAGCAGAACAATCATGCTAATTATTGATACGCTAGGTACTTAGACAGGTCTCTATTAGTATCACGGATATTGTGGGCCAAATAAAGGATATTTTCCATTCAAATGTCTATTTAAGGGCAGAAGTAAGGATACGAAAAATAGGCCAGGCAATCGCTATCTGGCAAGCATTGCTGAAAACTGTCCGACTATTAAACTAGTGTCTTCCATGCATGGTGTCTGCCGTTGTGGTCTGGTAACTAGAGTAGTAGGTCTCCACACCCGCGTTCAGTGTATGGGCTGGGCACGCCATTTGCAGCGAACTAGCAGGTGTACATCATGTTAGAATTTGGAGAAGTGTGTCCCTGTCCAGGGGGCTGTTGTGAAGAAGTTGTACAAGGCAGATGAGCACTGACTAAAAATTAGCCATGCCATGTTCAAATATGCACACAAGTTTTTGTTCTTTGTTGTGCCTTACTTAGCTCTTGGTGTATCCTTGATGCCATGATCGTAATCCACCATCATCCACCATCCAGACGACCGATAGGCCAACGAGCCAACAACAGCTTCAACCTCTTTAACTTGGCGAGACAATTTACAAGCTACACTTGTCAACAGCCGCTAGTGTCATCTGATATCATTTTTCAAGAGCTATTCATCGTCCTTCTCCACATCATGAACCATCTTTATGGTGCTCATCATCGTCGCACCATCAGCACTGTGCTTAGTTTTTGGCATAACGAATGCATAAAAAGGCAACTCCCACGCTTTGATCTGACTGTTGAAGATCGCATTAGTCGCATTTCCGCATTCCCAGTCCCACCTCTCTGGTGCAGTTGGACGATATATTTTCAATAACACATTTTCCGTGGCTCTTAGATTTTGAGGCCTCAGCAGGCGTCTGAGTGTCCCTTACCGGGAGGGGGGGGGGGGGGGGCGTTGCCGGATTTTCTGGGGAAGAGAAATATTGTGGAGCCCGCAGATTGAACACGCCAGCGGATATCAACCAGTGCCCGGAATCGACATTGAAACTCTCCAACCCTTGTTCTCCGGGGAAATTTTATCCTTTGCTTACAATCCATTAGTGACAGAAATACACATAAATTGGTTTGAAGCATGCGCGCTCGCCGCGTAGAACACCGACGCCCGGCGTTGCAGTCTCCATGGACTGCGCAGAGCAGGCTTTGTAACAATACTCGGAGGAGGTCAACGAACGGGCAAAAATGGCCATGCATCGGAGAGCGATACTTTCCAACGCTTTATGAAATCAAGTGGTATGCGTGTAAAGTGTATCCCGGACGGTAAGTTTCACATGTGTTATTTTTACATTGATACTCGGAACGGATTACCACGTACAGCACCAAGAACTCACGACTCAATACCATAATTTGTCTTACTGATGTTGCTGTAACCGTTAATTCCGTTCAGACAGTCAGCTTCGAACTTGCACAGTTAAATGTTCTGGTCAGGAGCTAAGGGACATTTTGTCCAATCTCAGTGTCTCTGGAGGCTGCCATTCTGGCAGTGCGAGAACAGTGGCCCCCCGGTCGGTACGGAGATTTTCAGAGGGATATATCATACACCGGTACCTTGCCTGATAAGGCGGGGAGAAAGGGGATCTGTAAACCGGACATCTGGCATCAGATCGACGCAGGCCTCCTCACTGATGCAAAAGGAACTCTTAGCGGCGCAGGGAGTTCAATAATAGGTGCCGAGACACCAGTTTGACTTATTGGCACCTGGTTGAAACGGCCGGTACTGGGGCCGGTAAAAAAAAGCAGCCAGTACTCATTCGGCACTGGGGCCTCTGACTGACACAGAGCCTTCCCACTATTTTATTTAACATGCGAACAGTTGCATCACATTGCGGCACGTTGAGCTTTCGCCACTAAATGCTGCCGTTGCCTGAAATTGCGCCATCGGATCGTGGGGGTCAGGGCTCACAAAACAGGTACTGCTTAGTGTGAGCTCTGATCCCAGAAATCCATTCATTCAAAGAGTTCGGATCAAATTGGAAAAATCACCATTTATCTTATCTCCTTTCATCGTCAGGAGGACTCAAGCCTGTACAAGAGGCCCGTTGACATTCAGGGTTCCATCCCTTTCCCTATTCAACAAATGTGCCTCTGTCCAACCTGGGGTCCATTGCCGGCACAGGGTCCCTGTCGGACACTGCTGGTCCTGACCAACAAAAGGCGTATTTTACTGCTTCCAAAGCCCTGACCAAAGCAAGAGCCCTTCTAACTGACATTGGCATGCCCAGCCTACCACTGCTTGAGGAAGGTGCACTTCAGACCCAGACTGGCACGGATACGACTGTTGGAGGCTGGAAATCTTAGTCAGCTGACTGAAATTGCGGCCCTCACTGTCCCAGAGGTCTCCGATCGGAGAAACATGTACTCTAACATTTGAGGGACTGGCCTTCCGGCTGCTGTCTCTTCATATGGCCTCGGCTTGCCGTTCTTGGCCTCCAATCGGACCCTCCATCGTCGGATTCAAACGACACAATGGACTCCCTCCAAGACCCTCGGAACCTCGGAACCTAAGGGCCAGAAAAAAGTTGGCGCGCACCTGAGCACCCCTTCGCTACGTGCCCTTGGCGCTACGTGCCCTTGGCTTATGGTGGCGCCCTTGGAATTTGGTTTCTCGTGAAATAATTTTTTTTGGTGTCATTTCTAGTGCCCCTGGAATTTGAAATCACTTAAGAAAATTAGGACGGAGACTCTTTGTAGGCACCCGTATAATTGAGTGCCTCTTAAAATAGAGTTTATGATGCCCCGAAATATGGATTTTTGGTGTCCTTCGTCGAATGGACCGATCCCGGATTTCATCACGGCGGAAGACAAAGAAATTATGGTTTCCGTGGATTTGAATGACACTTGAAATGAAGATTTTGAGCCTTTTCGATCACCCGTTTGCATTCCTTGCCTACAGGAAATAAGTGATGTTGTGCTTCGAAAGGAACGGCACTGGGGCGCCGTGCCCTCTCAACGAATGAGCCGATACAGGATTTCGTCAATGAGCGAGGCGCGGGTATCGTGGTGTCCCCCTGGAATTTATTGTCTTTTAAAAACGAAGGTTTCGGGCTCTTTGTGGTGCCCGCTGGAATTGGATGCCTCTGGAAAATAAACGTCATGATGTCCCGAGATATGGGTTTCTGGGGAACCCTTGCCGAGATCGCCAATCTAGAACTTTGTCACAGTAAATGGCGCAGATATTGCGGTGCCCCTGAATAGTGGTCCCTTTTAAAATTGTGCCTTTGCGCCCTGAAATGGCCCACTTTTCAAAGGACCGATTCAGGATTTCATCAGAGTGAAAGGCACACATAGTTATGCCCCCTGAAAATTGGTACCCCTTAAGCGTGAATGTTTGGGTCCCTTTGTGGTGCACTTTGGAACTGAGTGCTTTTTGAAAATAAAGGTTATGATGGTTGGAAATGAAATGGAAGACTTGGTGCTCTCTCACGGAAAAGGCTGACCCAGGATTTCATCTTAGGACACGGCACAGACATTGTGGTGCCCCTGAGATTTGGCAACTCGAAAATGCATGCTTGGGGCCGTTTGTAGTGCCCTTGAAATTTGGTGCTTCATAAAAATAAAGGTTTTGTGGTACAACATGGAGGATTTGGTGCCCATTTACTACGAAATTTTGGTACCCAAGGAGGGGCCATTTTCCCATCCCCTCCCCCGGGATCCACCATCCATCCGGCGTAACCCACGTTGAAGTATCTTAAGTTGAGTTTAAGTGTAGCGTCGTTAAGCGTGGCGTCTTACATGAAGTGGTACCCCGTGCTGCCCACCACCGAAATGTTCCAGACCCTCTAGAGCGTTCTCAAGACTATTGGAACAAACACTGCTCGTACGAGATATCTGAAACTTCTTTCAACTCTCGGGTTGCCACCAGCCGGCAGACCGCATGACTCAGTCTCAGAACAGGGACGCATTTACTGCTTGCACCGTCTGCGCTAGAACGCACCTTTGTTCTTTTCCTGACACTGTGAGTGGGTCTGCCGTATTCGAAGAGCGGCTGTTATTAGCTGAGTTAGCAAAGATCATGTACGTTGGGCAAGTAATGCTCTATGCCAAGGTAACACAGAAGCAACGTACGATTCACGCCATTCCATCTATAGTGACAGATATATTTATCATAACTATGGTGAAGACAGGCAGCTGCCGGGAGGTGGACTGGAATGGAAAAGGTGGTGCACGTTCTGAAGTAAAAGATAACGTGCTGGCCGACGTTCCCGTTTTCCGAATGCAGCCCTAACGTACGCACAGAAAAGTGAGTATGAAGAGATTATTGAGGATACTGAAGTTGTCTGAGCAAAGGATGTGCGGTGAGCTATAACGCCTGCCGTCTGCCACGTAAGCACTGAACCTTGGTCGCGGCAAGTGGACCCGCAGCCGCGCCCGACTATCGAGAGGAGGGTGAGGTGGAGGTCGCTGGTGGAGCAGCGCCATGACGGTGTCCACTCGTGCCGGATCACCCGGTCAAAGTGAGCCCGGCATGTGAGCACGTGTGCTTTGACGCACAGACATCGCCAACGGACGAATAAAGAGGGCACGACCTACTTGAAGACTGGAGTGGCTATACCGGTGGCATCTCAGGCGTGGGGAAGTTTGGTGATTAGATCACATTCGCTGAAGGAGATTCAAAGCGATCCCTGCATGGAAAATAGTTCAGTAAGTTTGCTGATGCATGCGCTTCACATGGCTGTAAAAACATGCAACAATGCACATGAACGCCTTTGAGTGTAACGCCATATCCTTGGCATCCGGCAATGCTGTCTATCTGCCAAACGCTCAGCGCCAGCTGCACGACCACTGAGATTACCCGCACAATCCTTGCCTTCCCAAACACGCAGACCACAGTTGAGCTGCCCAGCCTGTTGTAAATGGAAGGGCAACGCGTTCTAGGGATCTTGGGATTAGTAACCAGCTTTGTGACGCCTGTGACGTGATGTGATGCCTATTAAACAATGCTGGCAGCACCAGCGTTGCATCTTAACATGTTTGGACCAGAGATAAGGTAGGAATTACGAAGAAGGATCATCAACTGTGCTCTGGTCCACTTGTCTCGTCGCGTGATAGCAGAACTATCAATCTCCTAAAGCTAATTGATATATATATATATATATATATATATATATATATATGTACATATTACATCACATGTGTCATTTCCCAGAATATGCCAAGACCGGATAACTTATCACCATGAACTGATCAGTGAAAGGCTCATATTCCACTCGAAATATGACTGCCAAACGTCAGCTTTCCACACAATGTCGATTTCATATCGGAGTACTAAAGCGTTGCTGCCGCCGACATGCTGACCATGCCAGACCGCCGTGTCCAGCCTGACCGCGTGATTCCGCCACCCACATCGATGTCCCGTGCCCATTCCCATGCGCGATATCCGATGCCCGATACCGATCTTCATCGGGACGCATGCATTATCGATGCGTGCTCCAGATCACAGGGCGTGCCGAACGAGCCGGTGACCGTCTGTGGTAGCCCAGCGCGACTAGCCCAGCTCCGCTCCGAGACCAGGCTGCTGTCCTGTCTCGTGGGGAACGCGCAAATCATATTTAAGTAACAGAATGCTTGAAGTCGGTTCTCAGTCAGATAATCATGTTCTCATCCGTTGGATGGTCCTTGACGCTGTGTAACCCGCATTTCGTGGAAACCAGCTCCGGTGTGATAATGAGGCAGCGCACCTGGTGCGCGCAAGCCATGGGCGCGCTGAGAATAAGGACATCATTTAACAAGTTACGAGAGCTACATGACTGCCGCATTCGAAGCGCCCTTAACTCAAATACCACCATCATGGCCGCTCCAGGAGCAATGTGGGGAGGAGGAACGGCACTAAGCTTCCCACGTGAGCCCGGCAAAAGGCTTGTGAAAGCAGTGCAATCTTACTATCAGTGGTCATCGAAAACATCCGGTGATGAAATATGAGCGGGTAACGTGTCACGTACAACCATGGCGTGCAACATGCAACGTGCCATGTGCAGAGGCGACGCCATGCGATGATATTGGGAGAACTGCAGCAAGCAACGGCCACTGCAACGGCTCGAGCAACCAAAGACAAACGGGTTCCCTTTCATTTAATTGACCAATGATGCTGGTTACGGGGTATGGTTTATTGTTATGGTTTGTATGGTATGTATCGTATCGTATCGTAACAATATCGTATCGCATTGTTATGGTATGTATCGAGTTGTGGTTTACGTATAAAGCAAGAAAGTTTGGGTGTGTCTTACCTGACACTGTTAGTCAAATGCAGTATGCAACCGCGCTTATATAAATAACCCACTAAATATATAAATAACCCACCAAACTACTCAATGAAATCCGGCCAAGTTTTGAAATTTTTGATTGCTATTCATGAGCTTTTCAGTGTGATATTTACCCACGATTTTTCTGTAAATGAGGCGCTTACTGTGAAACCAAAAGATTACTTTTAATAAATGTATTATGTCTGCCAGCACACTTAGATATATGAATGGTTTAAAATCCGATGAAATAGCTACAAATGCACTATTTTACTTGTCAGAACCGTTGACACGCCAAAGCCCGCCAAGCCTAGCCCACAACCCAGCCAAAAGCTAGCCGGTTCTTGCGGGTGAGGTGTTTGCGGGTGGGCGAGTCCTAAACCGCCCGTCCAAAAGTTGGACCGGCGGTTGACAAAGACGAGCAGGTCTGGCACCCCTAACCTGGACCAACCAGTCGCCTATTGTTCATGGCTGCTTGGTCCAGTTCTGTATCTTTCGAATCTCACGAATTCCATCCAAGCGCGGTTTTTTATTTATTTCCTCCAAAGTTGGTAAATATATTGCATGAGCTTCTGTCGATATCTGGAAGATTTCCAAACAATACGAAATAACATACACGTACGCTTAGGTATAACTCTGAGACATGGGACATTCTGTGTTTTCATCCTACTTCTCTCAACTTACAAAAAGTTTTAAAAAATTTCGAACTATGGATCACTAGATCTGCCTGCAATGAAGTAGGTCCACAGCTGTAACCTGCATGCATAACAAAAGAAAACGTATTGTATTTTTCACAGCGCCATCTCCTATCCTGTCGGACGCGGCTTCAGAACCCGTACTTCTTATAAAGGAAGACCGCTTGACATGTTTTTCGTTTTAAGTCCATTACGTTGTAAAATGTTGCCCATGTTATCTAAAGAGTCTGACTTTCCTCAATTCATTCTCCCATTCTCAAGCTCCCAACATTCTTATCCTCGGCCACGAGGAAGTTGCGAGTACCGATCCTACGGCGGCGTCCGATGCTAAAATGCCGGTCGGACGACATTGACGCTGCCATCTTTCAACCAGCCGAACCTGCAGCACAGCGATTTCTGGGCAAAACGCAGATGCTGGAGTCCTCGGGTTCCTGGCAGCTTGTTACGAGGTGGATGGTTACGCACCTGACGGATTGACTTTTCAAGATCTAGTCCGGTCCAATCCGGCTAGTTCAAATCCAGTCCACCTACCAATTCGCTATTCCCGGATTTCTCAATTCAATGCGATCCGATCCGCCCTGCCAGGCAAATTTACGACATGAATCCGTGCCAATCCACCTTGACATAACGGGCTTTGTAAGATTTCAACACAAAAACGGTTTATTTGAGTACCTAAATTTCATTTATTTTTATTTCCATTGGAGCAAAATGACAGAAATCAGTGCGTGCTGAGAAACTTCACACAGCCTGTTCCCGGGGAGTGCAACTTTTCATTAACATCTGAAAAACAAGCCTTATCATGCTATTAATCATATAACAATTATTTTGGCCAATAAGCAATAGGGAAATCACGTAGCATGGGCCAAAACCACTCTTGGTTTGAAAACCTAAAGGCATGGGAACATTACACAACAATATCAAACTCCAGGTTAGGTGCAACATATCTATACGTGCCACTCGACAGTAGACTTAGATATAGAGAGCCATTTCCCAAGCGCAGGATGACTCTTATGCAGTGCACCTTCTGAATAAATAAAGCGACTTTTTCACCTCATATAAGTTGCCACATGTGTGTATCCCATCTCGGACATACCAGCTGATGAAACAACTTCAATGCGCCCGTTATTTCCTGCTAAATTACCAGCTGTGGCTCACATACATCGATTTGTTGGAGTGATCTGTTCATCAGAAAAATTGTTTGTGGAATATGTGGCTGGGTTATGTACTTAGTAACCTGTTTGTGTACTGCTTGGGATCGAGACTACTGCATTTGATTGATTTAAAGGTACTTTTTAAGGTACTTTTCCGAGTTGATGTCTCCATTATGCATTTCAGGGACCGTTTCGATTTGATTGGCTTTCAATCCAGTCAATCTGTGTAAGTTGCAACTATGAAAATCCGGTCTAGTTCATGCTTTGGTAGAAATTTCTGACCTGGTCTAATCCAGCTCGCGGACAGATCCCCAATCCGTGAAATGATGTAATATGTGAGGTGCTCTAGTGTACAGCTTATATTATGTCCGATCCGACGCCACGCTCTCTGTAATAACTGTGCAAAGGCTCGCGAGCTGGGTCAGCCGCTGCAATTTCGACACCGAGAGCTCGTGCTCTCATCAGCTAGATTTGGTGACCGGGCGAGAGCAAAGGAAAGATATCATTCCGCTCCCACATGCACGGGCAGGCCAGACTCGTGGAGCAAAGCGCAGGACAGCGTCTCCGAATCTGGAACCAGCCATCCGTGACGTCATTTCATCGGCGGAGACCAAGAAGCGAGAGCGGATTTATAATCCAGGTCTGCAGCGTGAGGAAATCTGGCGACCATGTCGTGAGCTTTTAGTGGCGCTCCAGTAATCCTACGTCATAGTAAACCATCGGCTTTCTTCGTCGATTGCGGCACCCTTGTGCAAGATTTAGAGCGAAGGGGCAGCTGCGATGCCTCAGAGATTGTTTACAATCCCTTCGCACAAAGAATGAGCTTGGCCGACTCTTCCGCGGGTCAGGAAAGTTCCGCGCTTGGCTCTTGATTGGTGTTGGACAGCACAGAACAACGGAACAACAGCTGGATAAACTCTTGCGCGGGTTTAAACGGTTTTTTTTGCGTGTTTCTGGGAGAGAACACCCAGGCGGGCATCACTGATCCACCCACGGGCTGTCCGTGAGCTGGAGGTCTCAACGCCAACGACCTGATTGTACAGCTTTCAGCGCCGCTCACGTGTTGACGTCGCACCCTCCTCGACAATGCTGCATCCATTTTCAATGGTGTCAGGCCCAGGGTGTGTGTGGGGTGGGGGTGGGGGGGGGGGGGGGGGGGGGGGTGGGGGTGTGTGTCTCTTTCCTGAAATCATCAAACTTTCCCTCTAATTACCCCGCCCACTAACACAACCACAGCCGAACGCAGTTTCAGCGCGCCACGGCGGATGAAAACCTCGATTTGTTCAACGAGTACACGGAGGACCAGCGGGGCAGGAGTGTGTCACGTGCATCACCGTCGTCTAGATTAAGTGCATCCAGCTCGCGCCGTAGTCGCTTTTGCAAGCATAAGGCATTGCGCCAAATGATGTTCGGCTGCGCTTGGGGCCGCACCGCGAGCGACGGTGCTACAACCCGGAAGATGGCTGTGCTCTTTGATCTATATCCAGCGTGTCACAAGGATACGTTTGTCGCCACTGTGGTATATGGACAGATTTGCGCTCTCTATTAATACAAGTCGATGAGCAAGCCGAGTTTTTTGGGGGCTCGGACATCCATGCTATAACATAGTTTGGGAGCAAAAATGTGTGAAATAGTACCCTATGTAGATCTGCCATTGAACATCCACATGGTTTATCCATTGCTACATCGCATGGTTAGAGGATGCAGCTGGTAACATGCACCGTGTCAAGAGGCTCCAAACTACGACAAGACATTCAGTCCGGCGCATTGCCGCGTTGGTGCAGCGCTAGGCGCAGGGGGCATTTGCTTGGCGATGCTGATTTACGGATGCCAGCATTATTAATTTTGTAAGTATAAATACACATAAATGTATATATATACATATATATATATATATAGATAGATAGATAGATAGATAGATAGATAGATATATATATATACACATATATATATATACACACACATATATATATATATATATATATATATATATATATATATATAAGCAACAACATGTCTCATCCATTTTTCAATCAAGCGTCACAAGATGTATCTGATCTCGTCCCCCCCCCCATCTAAGACTGGTAGCACGGTGCCTCTGCCCATTGATCAAAAGAGCACTCCGTGACGTTCCTAAAATAGTCAAACATTTTACGCCACGACTGACATCACTTTGACACCCATATAACTATCGGACGAAACGTCCTCTTCATTTCACTAGTCCCTGTCTCAGATTTTATTTTGGCTGCGGTGTGGTCAGGACGTAAGTGGTAAACGGGAAAGTTGGCAGTACATGGTGAATCCACCTCGCCAGAATACTCTCGTCCTTAAAAAAGGTTGTGGGTGTGATGATATAGATCCTGTTCGTCAACACTCGAGCTGGGGAAGAGATCGGCTCTTTAGGGTTTACATGGTATTTTGGACCTTTCCTCTCCAGCACTGCCGTAAATTTAACGTTACAGTCATCGCACGTTGGATGGAGCAGACCCTGCAACCCATCCGGGTCCGCCAGTCATGCCGATTGCTGAGTCCGCCGTACCGCTCCTTAATGAGTGCGGCACAAGTGTGGCGCAGGCGTACGAGAAGCAGCTGCGGCAATCTCGAACCCCACTGCTAGAATGTCAGATGTTGCTAGGTTCACTGTTTCGTTTTCGCCCGCGCCAGAGGCATAACGTTACTTTGATGCGACGCGCCGTGCATTGCACGGTTGCAGGAATCCACCTGGGCATCCTTCATGCCTAATTCGTAACATGTATGTCAAATACGCGTTTTTAATCTTTACCATTTTGCTGTGATCAGTTTGCTGAGAGAGACATCAGATACCGATGTGTTGTCAGATATTCCAGTGCTTTAATGACCGCATCCGTACCAATTTTTCTTCAGGCGTATCAATGGCCACGCCCACACAGATGGCAGGTATTGGCTTTCGGTGCCAATAGTTTGCACGTCAACATTTTGCCTGTCCATCGTTCACGTACCCGCATTCTACCCGTCGATGTGCTTGTGACGACATTTTGCATGTCGATGTTCTTCCGGCCGATATTATTCGGTTGTATTGAGTGTGTTGACGTTTTGAGCTGTGATCTTTCACATACTACGAACTCGAGACTACCCTTACCCCTGCGATGGGAAAACACCTTAGGGCAGGGACGGCTATGGCGCAGGGTCACGACCCGCGGCCGTGCGTCACCACGCAGGCACGCAGACCACGCAGGGATGAGCCGGGTTCCTCACGTGAGGAGGTATATGGGATGATGTTCGGACACGCATCAGAGAGTCCTCCGGAAGGCGTCGTGTGTCCAGCAAGGTACCTGCGGTGTCTTGTGTCTGTGGGGGTTGGTCCGGGCAAAGTTCCCTGTTTTTGCTTCTTCCACCCAGCGAGCACCGTCGCCAGCGCAGCGATCGATCTGTGTTAGTGAATTGCGCAGTAAAGCGGCGTTCGACGGTAATGGGTTTGGTCTGGCGCTGTTGCCTGGGGCTGATGGCTTTCAGCTGCAAACGCTGTCACAGAGTACAGCACTCGCTCCACTTCCTCAGAGGTCAAGCAGCGCAGCATCCGTGTGATGCGACGCAGTTGTGCGTCACTCTGTACAAGCAAATGCAACAGCGAGCGGACAGGTTCATTGTTTTAGGTCAATACCTTAGTTGGCGACCGGAATTTATAAGGTGATAATGTCGCCATCCTGCGAAATCAGTGAATAAGTACACAGTGTGCTACGGCAACCCGAAGCTGCTGGCACTCACGCAAATTACATATGCAATAACCACGAACTAGTGAGCGTATATGAAGGCTCAGAGCAATCCCCAGTGGATTTAGATGCCAGCCATAGGACATCAGCCATGGTGATTTGGTGGTGCGCTGGGTACATCGGATGCAAACCCGACACAGCACCCCGGCCCGTTCAGCTGATCGTCCGATAAGTGGATGAAGGTGGATACAGTTAGTCGGCCTGACCAGAGTGCATCCTGCCGCCGGCACTTAGCACGGCTGCTTCCTGAGTGACGTTTGGCTCCACTGCTCTACTAGTGCATCTAGCGCGCCCTCATCTCGACATCCCTGCGCAGCTCTTATAGTCTCATGAACACCATGTCACGCCTCTCTTCCATCTGGAGGCATTTCCTACACCTTTCTTAGTGAGTTTTAGTTACGGTTCACCGGTGGTAAAATTAAGCCAACCTGGTCTCGGCGACATACCCCTCTCAGACGGCATTTCTCCTAGTTTAAACCCGGCGACGCCAGCCACGCCTCTCTCAGCGCCATTCGGCCGCTCATCCCTCCTGCTTACATACACCGTCGCCTTTAAACACGACCTGCTTCTGTGTAGGCTACATGTAGCCACGCTCGTCTCCTGACAATGTAAGCAACACCTCTCGCCAGGCGAAGTTCAGTCGCGATTCTGTCCAGATAGCAGGTAGCACCTTTTCCCGTTGACATACGCCACGTTCCTTCCAGCGGCATTTAGCCCTACACCTCTCCTGGCGACCATGGCCATGCCTCTGTTCTGGCAACATAGCCCGTGCCTTTCACCTGACGGCAGGTAGCCAGAACTCTCTCCCGGTGAGGCTTTATCATACCGCTCCTATGCCAACATTTAGCCACGCCAATCCCGCTGGCATTTAGCCACGTCTCTTCTCTGTCAACAATTAGCCGCGCGTTTCTCGGTGACCTTCAACCAGGCCTTCAACTCCGGCGGCATTTAGTTGCTTCTCTCTCCTGGCGTTATGCGTCCGCTCCCATCTCCAGACAATGTTGAGCCACGCGTCCGCTTCCCAGTGGCCCGCGCCTCTGTTTCGCTGGCATAAACCACGCCTCTCTCTCGTCCCTGGGCACGAACGGGAGGTGACAGTGGCAGAGGCGGGCGCCAGCGTCCGCCGCGGTGGTACTCACAAGGCGCCGCTGGGTCCCAGCTGGCCGGCCGCCGCCAGGCAGCAGGCCAGTACGCTGGGTACGCCGTACACGTACAACAGCAGGCGGCGGTCGTCGGCGCCGAAGTCCAGCGCGCGCCGCCGGTACACCAGCGTGAAGGCGTTGATGGCGGTGATGTTGACGAGCAGGATCTGTCGGCAGTGGAGGCCCGACAGACTGAGTTATCAGGCGCCGCGGACTGGCCGTACATCACGCCCGTGCCATGACAGCGGCCGCCGGACCGGCCGGCGACAGTGGCACCGGCGCCAGCGGCGGCGAGCCGGCCAGAACCGATGCATCACACCGGCCTGGCGGCAGCGCGTTCTAATGAGCCATTGCCTGCTGATGACGACGCTGAGCAGCAGCGCAGCGCATCCCTTCCGTGTCGCGCTCGACCGTCTGCAGTCTACAGCCAGAGCGGCTCTGAGCGCTGGCACTGCGGGCTGGGGACGAGCCAGTCCAGCTAGCCAGCCAGTCCGGTGGCAACCCAGTGCCGTCCTCAGACGTCCTCGGCCCAACGCCGAGTGGCTCTCCTGGTCGGCCGCGTAGTTCTGAACGGGAAGCACCTAACGTGTATCTCAGGGGTCCCCCACGCTTGGGCCAGCCGGCGGCTATCTCATTGACCCGAATGACACTTGGGTCCTTTCCTCTACTCTGGAGACGGATCAGTTGAGGGGGACCGAACGTCTTGACTAATTTACACATATCTGTATTTTATTTGTATTCGACATCAGCTGCCACTCCAAATAAATACTTGGGGCATTTCGTGCGATTTGTATTTAACATCAGCTGCCACTCCAAATAAATACGAGGCTATTACGTGCCATTTGTCAGCGAGATAAAACAGAGAGGAAAAACAACGGAAAGTGATAAGGGGCAAAAACATAACAAACACATCAACATCATCAGGCAAACCTACTGCACACAGAATGTTTTAACACTGCGCCTCAGACTTGTCGGGCCCGGCCGCTCGGTATGCGAAGGACCGCTGTCCTGTCGTGCGCTCCGCCGAGGAGCGCAGATTTTGATCTATGCGGGTGGAACAGCCGCGGGTCCGCGAGTCGGCGTATGTTTGAAATAAACAGGCAATATCTGTACGTCCACCTCGCCCACCGGCTTTGTACGGAGAGATAGCAGTTCATTCGCCAAATGTTCGCTAGCGATAGCCGTTCATAAGCCAAATGTTCATTGGCAATAACAGTTCATAGGCCAGATGCGCAGCGTCGCACATTTGGCGAGGCGTGGCAAGTTCCATGTCATCCTGCTTGTGAAGCACGTGGTCATACTTTTGGCTGCCGGCAGCTACTCTGGTAACAAAGTGAATCACTTTCAGTGGCCTGATGTCATGAACAGCTGACCTCTGACCATCAACTGAAATGAAGTATCGCACGCGCGAAATGACGCGGGACCCTGCATGCTGGTCAGTAGCACTCACCGGGGGGTCAAATATCTCAGGTGGCGGAAACCAATCAGAACGCCGATGCACTTTTTGAATGCATCACCGACGCATGCGACCCCGCTCAGGTGGCGGTCAAACAGCAAGGTCTAGTTTTTTCTAGTTTTTTTTCTAGTTTTCCCCCGGTCTGGCTCTCTCGCACGGTCTCCCACCGACCCGTGCACTGACAGGGAAAGGTTCGCGGAGTTTTTGTCTGGTGCCATGGAGGAGTTCGCTTTCGGATGCGTTGAACTTGAGATCGTGGGCATGAAACCGTGGTACTAGAGAGGGCAGGGTGGCTTCATGCGTTAGATGAAGAAAGAAGGAAGGTCACGCTTGACGTCGGATATACGGATTTGAGAGTTTCCAGTGTACTGGAGAAGGATAGGGGCGACGGCGTCAAAACAGAGGAGCAGGATACGGATACAAATACCATCAGGTCCACAGGCCCCAGAACGCTTCATGGAGACCATGACCTCGCACAGCCCGCCCAGCGTCATGTCAGTCACCCGGAGACCACAAGCGCGCATAGGCGGGCGACATGGGACGTCAGGTGGCCGCCACATACCGGCCAGACAGGCTGCAACACATTCCATCATGTGATGGCAGGTTGGAGTGTTCGTTGGAAGCTCGACCAGCTGTAATTGGGTTTAAGGGCACATCAGCTAAAGGGGTAACCTGCACCCCAGCGCGCCCGCGGCTCGACTTTCATCCATCAATGTCGCAAGCTATCAGTACTTTTGAGATCAACTTAGCGATTGCTAAGACGGAGACAACACATCGCGGAGACGGAGATCACGGGGACAACACATCGCAGTACACCGATACAGCAGTACGCTGAAGGAGGTGCAACATCATAGAAGCGGTACGGTGAGAGAGGCGCAAGGCACCACGGCACACTTGCCGATGATCCCATAGTTGTGTTTGTTTTACATCACTGCAGGCTTTTATTCTTAACAGCCAACATTAGTCTGCCGCTTGTTCCAAAAACGCAAGCCGACCACAATCAGAGTACAGGAGCACCTCGAAATGTAGAGAAACCAACGGTTTGAAATGAAGTTTCATTTCTGTACTACCACAGGTATAGTGCTAAGGCTTCAAGCAAAGTATATCGGTCATAATTCATGCGTCCCTTCATGGTTATTACGTCTGCACTGGTGGGCCCGCTCACGACGCAATGAAGGCAGGGCGCTGCATTTGTTCTTCAAATCGTTACAGTTCAGACGGCTGACAGACAGTGGTCATTACTTGAAGATCAGGGAAACCCGTTCCTGCTCAGCCGATCATGGACGACAGCTGTGCATCACAAGAAACATTTAGATTTAGTTTGCATAGCAGTTTGGCATTAATAACAAACTGCTAATAACATTAGCTGAGCCGGGGAGCGCTTCGATGTGAGTGCAAAATTGACCTGCCATTGACGCGGCCTAGGGCAGCGCTAATCAGCCAATCAAGCCGTCTGACCGAATTGCTCTCGAGTGATGAGCTGGCGGCAGGTGTTCAAGCACGGCTTCGTGCTCCTCTCACGCATCGTCGGCCAGAGTCTACACAGAACCATCGATCACACGCAGTCTCATCCGCTCGCCGGTGGTCTTACCACGCTTTCACTGCGGTGATCACACCTCAGGACATGACAGCCGTCTTGAACCCACGGAGATCACCCGAGCGTGGTGTCATGCCTAATATCCTGTATGGGCGCCATACCCCGGAAGGGCGGACCGATGCTTACGTTCGAAGCTCGTTTGTCATGATCTCAACTGAAAGGTAGCAGACGTATCGAGGGCCAACTGGAAATCGACACGCGTCCATTCGCTCCAATCAGGTGACCCGAGCTGACCTATGCCTGCAGCCTTCTAAGCTTTCTCACAGTCCGAGTGCGCACGTGAACCCAATGCGCGTGTGAAACATTACGCGCCCACACACTTGCGTATCGTTAATACATGCTAGCCCAGCATCCACTTCCTATGATTATTCAACTGCTTTTTCCATCGGAATCGCAGCTTTTTAAATCCCGAACAATGGATCAAAGTAATCCAACATTCGCGTACGGAACAACGATGTTGAGATTCGCGTGCGTGCGTACCTAAACACATTCACGTTGGCACTATACTTTACGCAATAAAATGCTGCACAATCCACAACTCGCGGTCACACACACACCGCGAGAGTCTGCTCGCTGTTGACCTTATTTCCGCAGCTACCTTTACCAGTATGATTTTACAACCGCGTACACATGCGAAATAACCGTTTCCAATGAGTATCAATTTGGCGCTAGTATGGTTGCAGAAACCGGATCCTGGCACGGGTAATACCGCAGTTGGATGCACAGGACGTCGGTACCGCACCACAGCCAGCGGCACCGGGAAATGCCTGGACCGACAGGCCCGGCTATGGGAGATGCCTGGACTGGCAGGCCGAGGTATGGGAGACGCCTGGACTGGCAGGCCGAGGTATGGGAGACGCCTGGATTGGCAGGCCGAGGTATGGGAGATGCCTGGACTGGCAGGCCCGACTATGGGAGATGCCTGGACTGGCAGGCCGAGGTATGGGAGACGCCTGGATTGGCAGGCCGAGGTACGGGAGACGCCTGGACTGGCAGGCCGAAGTATGGGAGACGCCTGGACTGGCAGGCCGAGGTATGGGAGACGCCTGGACTGGCAGGCCGAGGTATGGGAGATGCCTGGACTGGCAGGCCGAGGTACGGGAGACGCCTGGACTGGCAGGCCGAGGTATGGGAGACGCCTGGACTGGCAGGCCGAGGTATGGGAGATGCCTGGACTGGCAGGCCGAGGTACGGGAGACGCCTGGACTGGCAGGCCGAGGTACGGGAGATGCCTGGACTGGCAGGTTAGGTATGGGAGACCCCGAGACTGGCCGGTTGGGGTATAAAAGATCCCTGAGCTGGCAGGCAGGGGTAATGAAGACGCCTGAGCTGGCAGGCCGGGTTATGGGAGATGTCTGGGCTGGTAGGCCCGGGTTTGGGAGAAAAATAGTCAGGAAACGTTGGTCTAGATGCAAGTGATAAAAGCCAAATGCAAAAGGTCGAACAGGCATAAAGTCAAACACAAAAAATAAAAAAATGATAAAAGTCAAATAGATATGTCAAAAGAACAAGCAGACAAAAGGATGAAGCAAGCTCCAAAGATTCAAATAATCAAACAATTTCAAAAGAACAAAGGACAAATTAATTACGAAAAAAGGTAAACAGCCAAAAGATAGCAGTAAAATGAAAAAAGGCAAATAAGCAAACAATTCAAAGGGAATACAAGTCAGATGAATCACAGCAGAACAGGGTTTCAAAAAAAACATATCCGGACAGAATCCTAGTTTTAATAGGCTTTATAATTCCATAAGAACCCTTAGTGTTCGTCTGGAAGGGTGGGATTCTAGCTCCTAGAATCTAGAAGGGTGGGATTCTAGCTCCTAGAATCCTAGGGCGTCACGCGCTCTCGGCGCAGCGCCACTCCAATCACGCTCAGCAGGGGGCGCTGCAGTCGGCGCCCGCCTCGTGACCCGGGGCAGCGGGTCAGAACGGCTCCCCAGGGCCGACGCCGCTGTCGCTGAACGGCCGGCCGGAGCTGGCCGCTTTTGAGAGCGCCAACCACCGCCTCTCGGCCGACCCCGCCCTTGAGTACGCCAGCCGCCGCCGCGCTCGGTCGACCCCTTTTCCGACGCCTTAGGAAGGAGCGGACGCCCCGTTGCGAACTCCGCGGGAAGGCGCGCAACTGCCGCGCGTGGGACCGCGTGTCTGTTGCCTCCCACACAATGGCCGCCCCTCAGGCTTTTAGGCCTGGCAGTGACGTGTCCTCCATCATTAACGCATGACTGATCGGCTCGCGTTGTATTGTCGATGTAATGGACGCCAGGGGAAAAATACCATGGAGCGTCCTTTAGACAGATAGCTTACCAAGAGCCGCTCTCACTATTCCGTGAGGGACACCAAATCAGCCCAAAAACAAACATGGGCGCTGTTGGAAACGTCGAAAATTTTCCTGCACACGACAATGGTTGCTTGATGCCTTTACTTTATCAGCCCCTCCAGCATAGCGGTAAACGGTTATTTTCGACATCATGCTGCAACTATTTCCTATTTTCAGTTTCCGTTTCAGCAGTTCAGTACCCATACAGCTCAAAACTTCGAGCTTATCCTTTCGACTTTTAGCACGGTACGTTGCACATTGTATTCGATCAACATCACGTGGTGTCGACGCGGATTTAACTATTTCATGGACAGCAGCAATCTTTTTCCACGTCATGTCGCGCTTAGGCCACAACAGCCGTGTTTTGCGGACATGGTAGACAGGCAACTCTATGATATACGGTAACTGTCCCGGCGTCTTGAACCAAGTATCGAGCAAAGATGCGAAAGCAAATGGAAATCTGGTATTGCTCTTCGAGTTGAAATGGTCAGGTACCTTCAGTATTATCGCAACAACCACATGTATACGCCCTCCTGACCTGTGCTCCAGTTTCATACCAATTTGAAAGGTTCGTCACTTAGGTCCCTTTAGTGACAAGTCATGCTAAAAGTGGTCATCGTAAAACCACTCGCTGCTGCGTTCCGTCTGGCCATTCGAGACTGGGGCGTGGGCAGGACAGCCCCCCCCCCCCCCCCCACTCGGCGCCGGCCGGGCTGGGTCACTGGCAGCGTCCAGTGGCCCACGAGCGCTCGCCGAGGCGTACTGTCGGCGACCGGCGCACCGAGTACCCCCCCCCCCCCCCCCAACCCCCTCCCCCCTCGGCGCCGGCCGGGCTGGGTCACTGGGAGCGTCCAGTGGCCCACGAGCGCTCGCCGAGGCGCACTGTCGACGGCCCGAACGCCGAACACGACACATTGCTCTTTAAAGCGTCTGGGTCCACCAGAAGAGTTTTCCGGCCTGGGCACACGCTCGTCAGAATTTCAACATTAGAAGCAATGGCTCATAGTGCGCCAGTATTCATGCGCCTGACTTTCGCCGACTACTTTTCAAGACAAACTTTTTGTTGCAACACTTAAGGAGGAACAAATTAGGAAGCTTCAAATACTGCCTACCAAAGCAATATAGCGAGTCAGTTTTCCAGTCAGTTCTCCAGCTGTCGGTTAAGCAGCAGATGTATACAATCTAAGATATAATACAAAGTGGCTCAAAATGAGCAAAAAGTTTGCCACCTCCAAAAGGTAGCGACGACTGGCATTAGCATTGGACCGTTTTAGAAATTGGGGGCCAGTACCAGGGCACACTTAAAAAACTTTCTGGGAAGTAAGTCTGGCGACTGGGGAGAGACATCTAGGACCTTGTCCACTCGTATTTCATGACACACTTTGTAAACAAGTGGATGACATGGTTGCTATGCTAGATATACACCTACACCTATTTCCTACTGGTCCAAAGTCTCACTTTTCGACTAATCTATGCCACTCGTCCAATACGATAACCCAGCTCTGTAAAAGGATTCGTTCATTTTAGCAATGTTTACCCTGAGGAGGCGAAATTCCACGAGGAGGTAGGCATTCCAAATAATTGGGATCTGCCTGGCATCTGCCTCCACAGCTGAAATGTCTAAATGCGGCCTGGGCACAAGCTCGTCAGAATTTCATCATTAGAAGCAATGGCTCATAGTGCACCAGCATTCATGCGTCTGAATTTCGCCTACTTTTCAAGACAAGCTTTTTGTTGCAGCACTTCAGCAGGAACAAATGAGGAAGCTTCAAATACTGCCTGCCAAGTAATATAACAAGTCATATTAATATGATCCCTCCTGCAAAAAAAACGAAAGAAACGACGGGCCTTTTTCGTATCTTTCTCTTGTGTGAGCCCTACTCCCGTCTCCCGTTGGCGGTCACTGTCCTGGACTGGACGTCCCGCGCATGTCTGACTGCGAACTGACCGTGCGGCTGCTTTGCTGCACGCTTATGGATCAGTATCATTACTTATTGGTGTGTGGAGCATATGGGACACCTGGTTTAGTGCTTATTTCTGAATGATCTTCCCTAACACTTCACCACAGCAGAAAATAACCAGCTTTCGGGGAACTGCCTGCCTTAGGCATGAATTGGTCACCAGGCATTCACTTGCCCCTCCTTCAATATAGCCGGCCTGATCTACTTTTGTATGTAGGACGAAGGTAGACACTTTTCTGAAAAAGCTGTACACCCGCATCTGCCGCAGTTGTTTACGTAACCCGGTATTTCAGGAAACAAATTGGCTTTTCCTAGACTACCAGTTTTGCATGCAATTTTCGCAAAATTATCATTATTACTCTATATGGCTGAGATGTTTATGGTCATTTGAAATGCCTACCGCGTTCAGGTGCCTTCTGTGCCACAATTATTTCATTCGCCTGATGAGTTTCACATATATGGTATAAATTCGTCATACATATTTATGCATATAATATGCATATATACATACGTGTAGATAAAACTTTAAGCATTTCATTTGCTTCGGATTGTCATCCCCTGTCTGACGTTCAGTTAAATGAGCAATACTTCAGTGATACTTTGCCCTATAGGACAGAACTAATTGCTCTAACTCCCCAAGCGTGGAGGACGACACGGTTCTCAGTCGTTGCAAACCTGCGACTGGATGGACGATCACAGGACACATATTACCACAATATTCATAATTATACCGCTTCGCGCAGTCGTGTTCGATTTGTTCAGACTCTATTCTACAGCACGTGGCAAGCCGCTGGAGTTGGGTTGTCCAAGCTAGGGATTGTTTGATCTGGTGGATGCCAGTTGGCGAGAGGCGAAAGGGTCTCCACGATTAAAGGTCATGACCGCAAGTAGGCTCCCATAATTCTCCGTTCGTCTCTGTCGAACCGTTTTCGCATCCTGCCACTTTTCTTTGTATGAGATCCCCGCACGAGATCAACCGACAGTGCGCCACATGACCCCATTAAGGACATTGCTCGGTTTGTATATTAATACGACCTTTGCTTGATTGTGTCGTGCTTGTGTATGATACACAACACGCCTGATTGCCCGAGCGTGACGTTACACCACACGACAGTGCCGAGGCGAGCAGACCCCAGCGTGACATTACACCACACGACAGTGCCGAGGCGAGCAGACCCCAGCGTGACATTACACCACACGACAGTATCGAGGCGAGCAGACCCCAGCGTGACGTTACACCACACGACAGTGTCGAGGCGAGCAGACCCCAGCGTGACGTTACACCACACGGCAGTATCGAGGCGAGCAGACCCCAGCCTGACGTTACACCACACGACAGTGTCGAGGCGAGCAGACCCCAGCGTGACGTTACACCACACGGCAGTGCCGAGGCGAGCAGACCCCAGCGTGACGTTACACCACACGACAGTGTCGAGGCGAGCAGACCCCAGCGTGACGTTACACCACACGGCAGTGTCGAGGCGAGCAGACCCCAGCGTGACGTTACACCACACGGCAGTGTCGAGGCGAGCAGACCCCAGCGTGACGTTACACCACACGGCAGTGCCGAGGCGAACAGCACCGCGCTGGCGGAATGTGACCTGGGCTGCTGTATATAACGGCGAGCGTAAACGGACAGTCCGCGTCACGCGCCACAGAATGAAATCATCAGAAGCGTTGACAGAACACCCGCCGATGTTTGCCAAATCGTGCAAGCAGTTTGCTTCGAACGAACCAACAGGCTGCCTCCCCGAACGTTCACTGGTGAGTGCGATAGTCAGCCCCAAAGGATCTGAACTCCGCACAATACAAATATATACTGCATGGCTCTGCGCCGTGCTGCATGGTATCCGGGCCAGTGTGGTCACATAATCCTCCCGAAACCGGCTGAAGAACGACACACCTTCAGATGGAGGTCCGTGGAAAAGATTAACAAATAACGACACTCCTGAAATCGAGTCCAACTGCGTAATACAGTGTTACTTTTATGACCCAAACAAGTACCAAATTAAACCAAATTTGTACTTGCCTTGAAGCAAAAGATTTGCTTCAAGATTTGCAAAACATTTCCCCCAAAGGATTTGCAGGGCCGTTCAATATATTTTTTTCATTCCAAGCACACATACTCACCGTTCGAATACTGTAAGCGTCAAAAGAAAAAGCTGCAAAAACCTTGCAACCTACTGATACGTTGAGTTTTGCTCTTGTCATGGCTTACATCAAGGGCTTTCATCATCATCATGACTATTTTTCAATCCCGGTACACAGACTTAACCTTATCACAGTATAAGGATCATCAGAAGAATCTGCAAAGTCATAAACATCTATTCCTTCACCTGTCCAGTACACTTACACTGAGTTAAATCGTTGCATTTTTTAAGTCCAAGATCGGGAAGCACAGCTCATTTTTAAGAGACTGCTGAAGAACCGACCCATTCAGTCCCCTTGGTCCCGGGCATAAGATCGGTGTTCTCCTGGACAAAATCCTCCTGGCCCTTTGACGGCTCTTCAAAAGCAGCCAACCATCCTCATCTTGAAATACCATTGATGACTTCAGTCAGTAAACATAAGTAGGCATACCTTTTTTAGCAACTATTGGTCATCCTAAGCTTCAAAGGTTATAGGTGCTTTAAACCCGCCGACTTATGAATTTCACAAGGGTAAATTGGCAAAGTCACCGAAAAAAGTAAGCCTTACACATCAATGCATGTTTTGGAAAGAATATCGAGAACAACAATGTCCATGGCCAACAGGCCCCACAAAAACGAACTCTCCAACTGCATAAACAGCAGTAGGTACCTGAACGATCGCGGATTATGCTTGCCTGCGTCCAGTAACAAGGTGTCGAGTTTAAAAGCAAAATTGTAATATTCATGCTAGATTTATATGCCAATATATGCCAAATAATGACCAGTACGGTCGTGCGTAAAATGCCGACCAGCCTTGGCACCTCCATGACACATGACGAGTGAGTGAGCGGCGCAGCCTGTACGCATCGAATTTGGTGGAGGACGAGTGCGCTATACATAATCTCATGCCTTGCTCGCGCATAGCTGATTATCCATTGAAACATGACTAGCAAATATGAGCTCGCCACGTAAAGGTCACCCCAAACTATTCGTCGGAGTTCCTTGAACAGCTGACGCCATAGATCAAACTTCGTCGACCTCCGTGCGCCGATTTCGTTCGTCGATAATTTATTTTTGAAATTTGGGGTCACTGGAATAGTTTGGCATCAGGAATTTTCCAGTGATTTTCCGCCTGGTGTAATACCAAATCAAGGTATGCATACAGCAGAGGGTAGTCCGATGTAAAGCTACATGAATTGCAGATGAGGTCTGAACTGTAGAAGGCTTTCGGTACGCTGCTATGGATTTCACAAATTGTAACGCATGCCATGCTTTGAACTGAATCTAGACGCCGGGCTATATTTGCTGTTCGGGCATGTTTTGTACAGTTGCATTCATCAGATGTGCCTGCAAACCATTGTGTATTTGCATGTGACCTGTGTTCTGTGTCAACTGTGATTTTTGGGAAAATGGTATGGAAAATCCAAGAGCATAATTTCGTTAAAAATATGCTTGGGGTAAGCTGGGCAGGGAGAAATGACCTAACTGGTTTTGCTGTTGGGGCTAGAACTGGAATCCATTAATTGGAAAGGAGACAGATTCTACCTCTACTACCCATGACAGATTCTACCTCTAATGTGAGATAACTTCAGAATGGTTCTTGTTCTTGTGTTGAGATTTCATCGCCTCAGAATGCATAGTTAAAGGGAGTGTCCTACGTTAAGAGCATATTTCAAAGCAGACTCTAACGGGACCTCAGGAATCGTTGCGTCTACCAATAGCGCTGGATAATGCCCCTGTCGCACCGTCAAGACATCATAAAGTTATCAATTTTGATTGTTTTTTAGTCCAAATTACGCTGCCAACGCGTGGTAACGATACTACGCTTTTATCCTGCAGTCGCGACCACCATCGTCATGACAACTGCCATGCGCACACGCTCTGGTGCGAATAAACAACGCTTGTAATTGCCCAGCGGGTAAGGGCCTGCTATCGAGATGTGTTTTGGTTGGGTTTTGAACCAGTGCGTCACCTGGATCATGTAACGCTCTTGTTCCCCAAGCCAAAGCGCGCCTCGAAAAAAGCCGCTGTGGTAAACGCCATAGGGGAGAAACAAAAGCCCTGGTATAACGTTTCGTTGAATTCGCGTGATAATATCTTCATGTTCACAAATATTTTTGTCCTAACAGAATGCTTCAAGCTTTCGTAGCATTTACTACACAAACCTTTTGAAACATGTGTTGCAAGCACTGCATAATTTTTAAATTTGCTGATAACAGCGGGGCGAGTAAATTGTATTACTTTCATAGTGGTAAGCAGTGAGTCGAATAAGATTTCTCCCGCTGGGTCGGCTACTTCAAATCAATATTCTGAGCTATTTAGAAGGACTTGGAAAAACTGGCAGAACTGATCAAATCGCATGTGTCTGGCGAAACAGTAAGTGAAAAGTACAAAGAAGGTTGGATGCTCCTTTGAAGCAATTGTACCCAACTGTAGGCTGCACAGTTGATAAGTTGTGGTAGTATGCTCTTGAAAATACGACATGCCATGAGCTATCTATTGATGAAATGATACGCATTGCACGAGTAGAAACTTTTGCTGAAATTAATTTCTGTTCTAATTAATCATGATGGTGCAAATAAAGAACAAGCAATTGCTCGTTAATAAGAAATAAAGTTATACATTTGTGGTTAAGAAAAACGAATGCGAGAGTTAGATGTAAAATACTAGGCAATGCCCGCAATGTATCCAGCAATGCCTGCTAGAAGCCCTGCGGGCTCAAAAGTGGCAGCGCTACTGCATAACTAGTTCAAAACGCCCCATGTTCGGCTGAAAGTCAAGCATAGCACATTGGACGACAGAGTGCATATGTCAGGAGATCTTCAACAGGAAACTTGTTCAAAGCAAACCTCCAATAGCAATTGCATGTCGCTATGCCACTATCAGCTTTTAAATTTCCTAACCGTTTTCCCCAGTTTCTGGTATCCTCGCAGCAGCACACATTCCATGAATACGGGGCTCGATTTGCATAACTTTGATACGCTCACGTCCTTTACGACTAGCATACGAAACTGGACCTGCTCCGCGCGCCCCCGTCAGTTGGTCGGAGTTCCAGCGTACCCCCCCCCCCCCCCCGTCCCCTCCCACCGCGTGTGGCCCGCTGAATCGAACGACCCCTCCCTGTCGACCTCGTAAGATGAAATCGGCGGCGTCCAACGGAGCCGTGTTCAGCTCGGCAGCGGCAACTGAGTCGCACCCTATATATTGGACAACAGATGCCATCGTAAATCTCGGATGACCATTTGTGGCGACGCAAATCGCTCCGTCCTGATACAACCCATCATTCCTCAGCGCGCGACGTCGTAAGTCGAGCGATTCGGACGCGTGGGGACATCCGCTCCGCTCAGTTTCTTCTTCTGCAGCTGCACGATACTTCGCGGTGTTGTCGCGACAGTGCCCTCCCTCAGATTCTGCGGTGCGCTGCTGCTGGGTAGGGGCTGGGTCGACCGCCTCCGGGTCCCTGCCACAGGCGACGGAGGCGGAGGGCGTTTCCGGGCCCCGGCCTACCCAGCGGTCGACCGCACGCGTCCGTTGAGACCGCGCTAGCGACTCGTTGCCTCATACCGCCGGCTCTGCAATACGTTGGACAGCGGCGGCACGGCACAGCACACTCAAACCAGACCCGGGCCCACGGCCAGGATACACAGCTTGCCCGCGTGAAGCTTGTTGCCAGGCCGGGCGGTCGCGCTGCTGCGGACGAGCGGTTCGAAACGCGGCGGCGCCTGACCGGCGGCCACGGCTTCCGTGCCACGTTCGTGTTCAGGGCTCACTGGCGCACTACCGCAGGCCAGCGCCTGGGGTTGTCGGGATCGATCAGTCGCAGCATACAATCGCGCTCCATGGCTCGCCCCGAAAACGCCGGCTTGAGTTGGGTCAGCATCGGAAGCGGCACCCTAGGTTATAAGTCTCAGTGCCTTTATGAGCATATCCTGGTGTCCGGTCGGCTGGCATACGGTGGTGCTTAACCGGAGCGCAGTCGGTGGTAGTGGGACGCCACCCCTCGGCGGTTGGCACCTGCCCCTCCCCCCCCCCCCCCCCCCGGCCGCCTGCAGTTGGCCGAGCGTTCCGGGAGCCGGCCCATCCGGCCAAACGAGCGGCTGGCGTGATTAGAGGCCAGATCGGATCGGGTGCCGGTGGCGTGCGGGCCGGAGCTGCCCTGTCCGCCGGATGACGGCCGGGCGGCCCGTGGCGTGCCACAGCGGTCCCAGGAGACCACCTGTCACCGGCCACACCCCATCTGTCACAGCCACACCTCGCCTGTCGCCAGTCACGCCTCGCCTGTCACCGGCCTCAGACGTCACCAGTCCCACCCCCATCTGTCGTAGCCATATCTCGCATGGTGCCGGTCATGCCTCACCTGTCACCGGCCTCAGACGTCACCGGTCCCACCCCCATCTGTCGCAGCCGTACCTCGCCTGGTGCCGGTCACGCCTCGCCTGTCACCGGCCTCAGACGTCACCAGGCTCACCTCTTCTGTCACAGCCACACCTCGCCTGTCGTCAGTCACGCCTCGCCTGTCACCGGCCTCAGACGTCACCGGGCTCACCCCTTCTGTCACAGTCACACCTCGCTTGTCGTCAGCCACGCCTCACCTGTCATCGGCCTCAGACGTCACCGGTCCCACCCCCATATGTCACAGCCGTACCTCCCGATGCCGGTCACACTTCACCTGTCACCGACCCCACCCATCTGTCACACTCCATGTGTCACACCCCGTCTGTCACAACAACACCTCGGCTGTCGCCGACCACGCCTCACCTGTCACCGGCCCTACCCCACCTGTCACAGTCCAACCTCGCCTGTCGCCAGTCATCTTTTAACCTTTCACAAGTTACACCTCGTCTGTTACTTACTACTGATACCAGCGGTGCGTTAAAATCCCTAAAAAAATCCTGGAACCGGATCCCTAAGATCAAGGTTCCGAGATCTTGCGCGATCATGTATTTTTCACAAAAAATTGTCGAAGGATTGTTTGAAATCTTAGATCACTTTTGACATTTTGTCGAAGGGTTCTCTGGGATCCTGGATATTTTTTATTTTTATTTTCGAAGGATCCTTTAGTGTCAAGGATCATCTTTTAAATGTTGCCCGAGGAATTTCTGAGGTTCCGGATATATTTATTTGTTTGCACAATCGTCTGTAGGATCAATGGATCTAGCCTTTAAAAAAATCTGGGGGATATAGGAGTTTACTTTTAATTTCACTAAAATATTTTTAGGGTCCATATGTGATGTTGACATCCCGTCTTCTTATCGGTAATCATGTCGTATCTCACAACTAAAACTACGTGCCAGATCAACTTTCAGTATTGTATGATACAGTCAGTACTACCTGCTATGCCATCCGTACCTTGCCAGCGATCCATTTATTTTCACTGACCACACGCGCTGGTTTTTGCCTCTCCATCCCTTTTTGTTCTTCATTCCCACCTAAATATTGATGTGTCTGCCAATTAATTATCAAAATCAGAGGCATCATCACGTCACACGTTCAATCTGAAAAAGCTAGGGCGGGGTGGGCCGATGACAGGTAGCACTGACCGCTCGACGATGGAAATAAGGAATCCAAACAAAAGCTTTGGTAAGTCATGACAACCTGTCTTCGTTTGTAAACCTGGACAAGTCTCACCAACAATAACGCTGTACTCTTAGTGACGGCCGGCACAGTGCTGTGCAGCTTTTGACATGGGTCTGGGATCTGACAAGCCGTGGTCATGCGCAGCTCCAAGAACAAGTTTTTCTTTTACGGATGTTACACGTACAAAACAAGGTTCCAGTGTGGCTATTGTCCATACCCAGCTTCGGCCCTGCCTTTGCTGGGCACGCGGCGAGTCACATATCTATACCGTGACCGGAAGTGGCTCGCAAGTCCCAAGGTCCGTGCACCGCCGTGTTTCGGTCATTAGTAGTCGACAGCAGTCCCCGGTCCTGTCGACTTCATGGACCGGGGCCAGCCGATGATCCCACAGCGAGAGGCGCGACCATCCGGTCGTCCAGTGTTGGCCACCTGTGGGAAATAATGACTATCTTCCAAAAACCGGATGTTCCCTTCCAGCCCTGTCTTGTCAAGTGCAAAATACGTGTTGATGGCACAACAGGCGTATGTGTGTGTGTGTGTGCCATTGGGGCTTCACGACGCACCCAGCTGCTGAGGCTATATGGCGTCGCCTGCCTCTCACCCTGGCAGGAAGCGCGGGTACCGCGGGGAAGCACAGCAGGCGTAGTTAACAGTTGTGCTGGCATGTCCCATTTAAACCCAAAGCTGATGCATCTAACTGTAAATGACTACAGAATGTCAGTCAATTTAAACGCAAAATATTTCTTACCCGTTACCAGCCAACATCGATGAGGCCATCGGTGTTTGGGTATTAGACTTGCATTGAAATCAATGAAAAAACTCCAGTAATTGATCATCTATCTGTGGTTGTATCTACAGCAACTTCATATTCTGGATTTTTTTTCTGCAATCCACAACCAGAGCTGGTGATTCTAAGAAAAAACAGGGGTATCTACAAACCTCTCAACCAAAGGCCGTCTCTAGTGCATGCTGGACATGCGCTTCCTGCGACCAAACCACAATCTGGCGCAATCTTGGCACAATTAGTTTGAGTACAAAAACCCGTTTCACTTGTTTGACTTGACCACTACAAATGTGTGATGAGGTGGTTAGCTGATAGGTGAGTCCTAGCCTCAGCGAGCCAGCTATCCTACTAGCATTTTGCTGTAAGAATCTGCTGATGCTAATATGGTATGGACTGCAGACTAGATTATTGATTCATACCGTTTTAGGAAGTGCAAAGCCTACGCCGGCGATGCGCATACACTATCACTGCATCAAACCAGGTCTCAACCTGTGTTGCTTTATTCTTCGCCCAAAGATTGTTCTTTGTCCAGTTTATGACAGATACGAAAAGGTAAAAAAAAATCGAAATTGTTCGTGATCTATGTCAAGTGCTTTGAATTTGTATCATAAAGGATAAAAAACTCTTCATTAATCCGTGTTAATGCAACACAGTAACATTAATCTGTATTAATGTAATACAATAACATTAATCCATGTTATTGTATCGCAGAATAAAATCATGCTGGATTGTTAACCACAACACTAACAAAAAAGAATGAGGACTTAATTTGTCATGCTGTCATGGCTTGCGTGCATGTAAATGTTCACGGACTACCTTACAACGCATTTCAGCAGTTCCTCTGGATTTGAATGTTGATATAACCACTAATACAGCTGTCAGAAGACGTTCTCCGTTTATTGCGATACACTATGCCAAGTGTTATGCCAGGATGTGGCAAGCTGTTTAACCTGAAATTTGCGATGGCAATATGTGTCAAAGGATCTTCCGGGATCCATGACGTTCTCTGAGATTTGTCAAAGGATTTTCCTAGGATCCTGGAGCTTTCTGAAGTTTTGTTAAAGGATCTTCTGGGATCTGGGATTTAAAAGTTATCGTCTCAGAATCTTGCAAGATCTGGGAGCCTCTTTTCGAGGGATCTCACAAGATCATGGGAACCTTTTGAAATTTTGTCAAACTATCTTATGGATCTTGGATATTGGTTGGGGATCTAGGCATATGTCTGATCAAATCATCATTTACATTACATATCACCCAATGGTCCATCGTCTTTGCCAGGACATGCAAATGACCTGCCACCGTTTACAAACCAAGAATGACAGTGCTCACACTTGACCTTTCACGACCCGCACCCGACCTTTGGCCGCCCCGCCCTGCATGCGTCACTGGCGTTAAGTTGGTCATCGCCCACACCGTTCTTGAATTGGTTAACATCTGTGACGGTTGGCGATAGCGCTGCATCCATCAGCGTTTGATCGGACGTTAGCCGCCGCTGCATCGGCGCTGTGCAGCTCGGCAGCACCTCGGCATCGGCCGGTGTCAGCGGCGCCGCAGCATCGGCATCAGCCGTGTCAGCGGCGCCGGGGCAGCTCGGCCCCGTGCCGGTGCCGCCGACAGCAGCCGGCATCAGCCCGTGTCAGCGGCGCCGGGGCAGCTCGGCCCCGTGCCGGTGGCCGACAGCAGCTCGGCATCAGCCGTGTCAGCGGCGCCGGGGCAGCTCGGCCCGTGCCGGTGCCGCCGACAGCAGCCCGGCATCAGCCGTGTCAGCGGCGCCAGGGGCAGCGGCCCCGTGCCGGTGCCGCCGACAGCAGCGGCATCAGCCCGTGTCAGCGGCGCCGGGGCAGCTCGGCCCCGTGCCGGTGCCGCCGACAGCAGCACGGCATCAGCCCGTGTCAGCGGCGCCGGGGCAGCTCGGCCCCGTGCCGGTGCCCGCCGACAGCAGCCCGGCATCAGCCCGTGTCAGCGGCGCCGGGGCAGTTGGCCCCGTGCCGGTGCCGCCGACAGCAGCCCGGCATCAGCCCGTGTCAGCGGCGCCGGGGCAGCTCGGCCCCGTGCCGGTGCCGCCGACAGCAGCCCGGCCCAGGTCGGCCCCAGTGACGTCGTGCTGACCGAGCCAACAGCGCCGCCAGACCCTGCTCCACCCCAGCCGACCACGCGGACCGAGAGTGTACGACCCCCGCCTGAAGTTACGACAGGGCCGGCTCTGCTGGGAGCTCCGGGAGCGTCTGCAACGCCTCCGCTCCCGACGCTGTCCATCAGCGCCGTCTAGACTCAGCAACTCAACCGATCCCAGACTAAGTAACGGCCCGTGTAAATGTGCCTGCCCTCGCCGCAACGGACGCGGCCATCCGCGGCCAAGTTTGTGTGGAAAACTCCTCGGTCCGAAGGCCCTTCGTACAGGGAAAGTTTGGATTTTTACACTTTGCCAAAAGCTTAGATATACCATTCAAAAATTTAATAGTGAACAAAACACTCATGTAATACAACCAACACCGTTCAGAGCGAACCCGTGCGTGACGGTTGTGACTATTCTGAAATTGATTGACGAGTTTACGATGCCAAGCCATTCCATCAAAGCAGTGCTGGATGGCGACCAAAAAGTAAAAGGACCCTGAAAGCCACGCCTCCACTCAAATCCAACAGAAAGATGACATTGGAAGGATCGCTGCATCCACCTTTAAGCATGGGAATTGTCAAAAGTTCAACAAATTTTGCCGAGTTTACGGCAGTTCACCCACTGTGATGCTTTAATTGCCGCCGCAAATTACAAGCGGCAGCGACCTCCACTAAGTGAATCCGTAGACAATTGCCGCTGCTGGTCACAAAACCTGAGGACTTTGCAAAGCCCTATGAATTCTGATCAAACCACTCATGATGGAGAGTGACGCAGAGTGCACACCGGGCGTCAAGGGAGCGCGAGCGTTATCTGCAAGCTTACCTGTGACGTCATGAACTCCACCAGGAACATGGCGTAGAAGACGCAGAGCCCGGCCGGCGTGACGTGGTTGCGCTGGATGACGTAGTGCAGGTGGTCCAGACAGTGCGAGATGTTGAACAAGCCGTCGCAGAAGGCCATGTACACTGCTATCCGCTCCCCTGCGGAAGCAAAAGGAGGCCGGAAAGCAGAAGATCAGCGCAGGGGATCAATGGTCCCCTCCCCCACACTGTTGGTTAACATCGCCCTCATGAATGTGGTCCTCATGCCAAGCATAACGCATCGCTCTCATGGTCACCACACACGCTTGAGATCCCTACTGGCACCTTGCCAGGTGTTTTGGCAACTAGTCGGTGGTCTCGCTCGTTGGTCTCGATCGATTACGTGGCACCCGAACAATCATGCCTGAACCATCTTTAAAACGGAGGTAATTGGCACTTCGGCTCGGGCTTAAGCTCGCCGACTCTAATGGGCATGGGGGTGGGCCCCGGCAGCGCGTGGCAGAGCAGCGACGGCACGATCACAGAAATCACGCCAATCATTCTCTGTCCAGCCAAATGGAAAATTAGACTCGGAACCTTTTAAAAAGACAGTAGTGTTTCGTCGGATGGTGCTGAGATCACTGCCGTCGCTGTGCTTTTCTCGTGGCGCGGACAGCGGTCTCGCGCCACCGGATTTCCTTTTCCAGTCGAGGATATGCGATGCCGTGGGAAGGAAAACGACGACACTCAGCGCGCCTGCCGCTGGCCGCGCCCCCGGGACAGGCGCCATCGCCATCGCTGTACCCCGGGACCGGCGCCATCGCCATCGCTATGACCCGGGACGGGCGCCATCACCGATCTGGGCCCCCAGACCAGCGCGATCACCATCGCTGTACCCCGGGACCGGCGCCATCGCCATCGCTGTGCCCCGGGACCGGAGCCATCACCATCGCTGTGCCCCGGGACCGGCGCCATCACCATCGCTGTGCCCCGAGACCAGTGCCATAGCCACTGTCGCGCCGGCATGGCACTACGGCAATATCAGTAACAGCTTGGGTGGCAATTTAGGGTGCACGAGAAAAGCGTAAAAAATTCACTAAGTGTGACGTCAGGAAACATGTTTTATGTCAGTGTAAGTTCACTCTTAACACCCGCTCGGGTGGGGGTCAAATTGACCCCCTCCCTCGAAGGTTTTTCCAGAGTAGTTTGCGAACGGTGCGGCATTGCCTCGCCAAATTTTGCATAACATTTGACAATTGAATAGTAGATCGTTTTGTATTAAAAATTTAGTTCTTATCTGTAAGGTCGCTGACCTACGGCAGGTCAAAGTCAGGCCATGGATTCTACGAGGTCAATTTCTAGGAAATCCTTCAATCTGGCGCAACAACGGAGTGCTAGACAAAGCCAAACATCTCTGAGATATTTTCTTAGGCAACACAACAATTGAATGAACAACTTCCATTGATCTAGGGTCAGTTTTAAAGGTTAGACCAAAGTAAAAACCAATCTGGTTTATTACTCTAGGGCTTGCTGTATGAGGTAATTTGTGGTGCTCATTTCGAATTTATTGATAACAAGTACCGTATTATATATCTCTCATGGAATTGTCAAAGGTCAGAATAGGTCACTGACGTTAACTTACCCAGGTCAACATTTTGTTTTCAAGAACATCTTGCCTAACGTAATCCTTACGCTTATGCAAATGCAAAACTCAAAGCAGAATTGTATTGTTTTGGTCACTGTGACCTTTGAAAGGTAAAAAAAGTCAAGGACATTAAAACGAGTACGTGACCTTTTGCTTAGAACAGGTATCTAGATTCTGGGAACACTTAGGAGACCAACCAACCAACCGATATTCACCTTGTTTGAGCTCATTTGACCCGGAGGTCATGACCCAGGAAACTCAAAATTTGACTTAAGTGAGTTTAGGCACAAGCCAACACACACGGTCAAGTTAGTGTCTCTAGCTCTCTCAGTTCCTGAGATCTCGGTGGGGGATCAAATTGCCCCCCCCCCCCCTTTCACCCAGTGAAGGGCATGCAACCGGTAACCCGGGAGCGCGTTAATGTTTCGAAGTATATTCCTTGTTTACTGTCAACCTAGTGAAAGTTTCAAGCCGAATCGGCTCTAAGTAGCGGAAAGGAATCCACTAATACCGGGTCACTGTCAAGATAGCTTCGTATTCATATACACATCATATTTACACTCCGATACGAACCCCCGCGCCTTAGCTCAAATTGTCGCTAGTAGTGTAGGGCTCGACATGCTGAGATTACGATGGCGCTCCTCGCGTTAAGCCACCTTCATGTGATTTCCTGTGGTTTAAGAGGTTCACGGTTGTCACTCGTACCAATAAGACGTTTTTTTTTCTTCTGAAAATCATGTCGATATTAGAGCTAGATATGTTGATAACGTTTGTGTGTCTCGTTACGAGCGCATTCAAAACTATGATCATACTGCTAAAATTCATACAACCAGCAATATGAAACATGGTGATTACGATAATGCATCTGTTTTTCGCCACTTTAAGAAACACGGCCGACAGTTGTCTACAAAGTTAAGGTCGTCAAACATGAACCGCTATTTTCTTCTGAAACTCACGTAGGTAATGAACTTTGACACGCTGATTATTATTGTACATATCGTTTTATCATGCATTCCAAACTATGACTACCGGAAGCGTACAAGGTTCAAGGACGTTACACCCGGAGGCCGGCGATTTGTCTCAAATTTTCACTCAATAATGGTGTCTGACATGCTAATTATGCTGATGCATCTCGCTTCGAGCCACATTCAACTTACGAGCTCAAGATACATGGGGCTAGGAACAGGGGGCAGAGGCCAAGCTCCTTCCCCCCATTTGTAAAGGGGAAGGTACGTGACATTCGTCGTGAACCAGTCGAAAGCCTGAAAGGTTCGGGACTCTAAGACAGCACTGCTGGAAACGGGATATTCAAGCGTGTGAAGGACAGCCTTTACAAACCAGACCAGTTTTCTCATTCTTTGTATCTGCCTCAGCCATACTTCCCGAGTGGTCAAAGACATGAAAGGTACTTGAGATGATATAAGACACTAGCTGGACAGCCTTTGGAGACTGGTTTCAAAAACATTCCTCAGAGCACAGCCGACACACCACAATTCTCCTGCTTCGCTGCTGCCTTGTGATGGTCGTCCCAACTCCCCTTTTCTATGAGCCTTTTTCTTTCCACACCCCGCGAAGATAGCTAAAGCAGAGAGGCCGGATTTCCTCAGACCGGTCATTTCCCCGGGACTTAAATGTCATTGTGTTTCATGACCTTCGTCTGGAGGCCTACCGGGAATGGAGCATAGGAAACTTGTTTTTTTCAACAATGCGTACATTACGTTGCACATTTGACCTGACGGCCATTATCCGACGGCAACTGACCCACTGAACTTGTCAAGCTCAGAGAAGTACCGCAGCATTAAATACCACGGGGATCACACATATCCCTCGATTTCCCAAAGAGCTTTAAGATCCCGAAAGTTTTTCGAGAAAAAGTTCAAGAAAGACTCCAATTCTTGCAAAATCTATCGACAACATTGAAAAAGATCCTATAGGCCAGCAAATCCTTTAACACGCTTCAAAAAATCAAGGTCCTAGAAGATCCTTCTACAAAAATGGAGAAGATCCTAGTTCCCAAAACGTCCGTTGGCAACATTTGAAAAGGCCCAGGATCCCAAAATATTACAAGATCTAGTAGTCCACAATATATTGTGACGCCTAGTGTCAGTGCAATTTTTAGGTAAACCAAATTATCACATCCTGACGCACCACTCAACATGGTTTCTGTATCCCCACTGGCAAATAATGTTATGTAACACCTGTGGCAATGGCTATATCAACCTTCAAACGCAGGGCAACTGCTGGAATATGCAAGAAAAAGTTCTGTATAAAATTCATGCACAACCCCTGCTACCATGACACAAATTATGCTCTCATTACTTTTCGTGACTGCTTTGCCAAGACAACATCTGTATATTTAGCAAGGTAACAGCGATGGGTTTCTAAGTGATGCTGCAAAATTTAGGTTTATGAAATACAAAAGCTCTGAAGGCTTCTGGAGAAATAAAAATTTAACCTTCCCAATACAAAACTTGAAAAAATAAAGAGCAGCTTGACGTGACGAACAATACAAAATGGTGTCTTTTGGTATCTGTCATGAACTGGACTTAACCACGTTGTCGGAAAAATAACAAGGAACGCGGGTTCAGATTTGGTTTGATGCCACGACAGTGCACAGGCATCACCATAGTAGGCTTCGCACTCCCTAAAACGTATGAATCAAAAGCCTCGTGTGAAACGATATAACGTTGTAATCCGCAAATACACCAGACACTTTTTAATAATTACTCCTTCATTAAGCTTCATGAAACATGTAATGCTATGAAACACCATTTTACCCCGCATATGTTGCCAGCCAGTTCATATCAACCATCTCATAAACACGTAGTGCGGCTGTCATTAGACTGCGAAGACGTTGTATCGTACCAACGCTTTCAGCTGATTGCACGGTAACATCACGAAACCACACATCACTGTAAACCAGTCAATAATGCCTCACCCGGCCGCACGGCACGGACGGAACCAGACGGGATCCGACAAAAGTGGGCAAAAGCGGACGAGACAACGATCGGGCGGGGCCGGGTGGAACATAATGAGACTACACGGGATCGGATGGCATCGAACGAACCGGACTGGCGGGACGGGATCAAGGGAGCCGGGATGTGATCAAACCAAACCGGAAGGGATTACATAACATCGAAGGCCATCGAACGTAGCTTATCAAAACCGGACGGGATAGAAAGGGATCGGACAGGACCAGACGGCGTCGGATGGAGCGTGATGAGCCCAGACGAGACCGGGTAAGATTGGAGGAGACCGGTCTGGACGGGACGAGGCACGGGACTCGACGGTGCCTCATGGGACCTGACGTGATAGGACGGGACTGGACGGAACCAGATGGAACTGGACGGGACTGGAAGGGGCGAGAAAGAGCTAGACAGAACAGGACGGAGCCGAACGGGACAAGACCAAACCAGACGGGAGCGGGCGGTACCAGACCACGCTGGACAGAACCAGATGAAACCAGTCAAGGCCAGATGGGACTAGATGGGACCGTACCGGATCGGACGAGATCAGACTGGGCCTGTTTAGTCCTGGTCGGTTTTGTCCGGTTCAGTCCTGTTCAGTAACGTTCCTTTTGATCATGTCCTTACCGGCCGATCCCAACTTATCGCGTCAGATCCAATCTAGCCCCGACGGGCTCCGCTCAGTCCCGCCCAGTCCCAGGCCTCATCCGTCCGATCCCATCATCAGGGCTCTGCGGTTCCATCCAATGACATCCAGTCTAATCTCGTCCCATCTGGTTCAGTCCATTTCCGTCTGGCTTCATCACGTTCCATCCTGTTTCGTCTGGCTCCGTTTGGTAGCGTCCGGCTCAGTAACGTCTGGTGCCGTCCGATTTCATCTGATTCCATCGCGCGTGCATGACATATAAAGGGGAAAATGACTAGTCGACTAGCGTCTTGAACGAAACTTGTCACCAAGCCTTCCTCCCCTCCCCTCCCCCCCCCCCCCCCCCGTGTGTAGGACGCGTGAAGGAAGTCTGGGGTTAGTGGCTTTATATATGGGATACCTTTACCGGTCGTAGTTTTTGATCTAGCTCGAAACGAGATGCACCAGCATAATCAGCATATACAACAATACTATGACTTTCAATTTGAAAAATCGCAGGAGTCCGGGTGTAACGACCTTCAACTTTACACACCTCTCGTGGTCGTTGGCAATGTTGGATAAAACGCTATCCACTCTCGTAATCAGCGTGTCAAAATTTACTACTGATGTGAGTCCAGAAAAACCGTAGGTCCGTGTTCAACAACCTTGAACTTTGTAGACCACTAGTGGTCATCGGCCTTACAGGAAGTGTATCGCATTCATCTTGGGGACCTTACCGTGCTGTTCACAGTCCTGCGCTTCTTAAGACCTAAGCTCCTCTATTTTCTGAGCTACACGCCCATGAAAGTAGAAAAAGGTGTATCAGAACAAGTATTTCAAAGTCACCTTTACACCTATGACGTCATAACAACGTCATTCAAATCCTACCATGCCATAAGCCAGGAGCGACCAAGGCCAAGAAAAATATAATTGTCGAGGCGTCCATATTTGGCGTTTTTGGCGTTCATATATGACATGCAATTTCCAGAAATGGTGGCGGTCAATTGGCTCTCAACCAATGTTGTGCAAGGCACGATGACGTAATCAAATCATGACGCACTGAGCAGCGTATTTACTTAACAGCGAATCGTGCTATTTAGAGCAGTCTTCTCCACTTAAAAAGTATATAAATGGCTATAAGTGAGCTTGTTACATCATATCTGATGTTTGCCTCAATATCTTCAAATGGGAAACATTCCCTTTAATGTGGCGAGAAAATAAATGCATTTCCGTAATCTGAATATTCAACGACACTAGTGGTATGAATTTGAGCAACGTTGCAGTCGGTCGGGACTCCATGACCGCGTACTTTGAAAATATTTGAAGGCCATGATTTTGAAAGTGGCTTCAAACGAGATGCGCCATCGCGATCAGAATGTCAAACACTACCATTGATTTGAGTCTGAGAAAAATCGTAGGGCTCAGGACAAAACGGCCTTTAAGTTGTACACCTCTGTCGGTCATAATTTTGAGCGTGACTCAGCATAATGTGCACCATCTTAAGGGAATGTTCCACATTTACACAGGGTTTTGAACTGAAACAGCCATCTTGAAGACCTTTTGATGCAGTTCACGGCCATGCCCTTTTTAAGACCCGAAGCCCTCTGGTTCCAGAGTTATACGCCCGTAAAAGCGCGAAAAGGTTTATTGGGAGACTGCTTCAAAGGCACCTTAGCATTGATGTCATCACAGAAACGTCATAGGATTGTCGCTATATTACAGGCTGTTTTCTGCTTATGGTCAAAACAGCATGGCCACTGATACATTCGCAAGAGTGACGGCGCGGCACGTATGATATATTCCGCGGAAGGTGATAGGCTGTTAGCAAAGATTTCGCTGCTGAATGCGTGTCGTGAACGTGAGTGTGAGCACTTTCGGGTCGTACATCACTTGTCACTAACGGGGCATTTTGCTTAGTTCTGGACCATAGATCGATGTTATAGAAAGAGAACGTCACTGTCTACAAAAAAGGTGCAGCACCAAAAAACAAAGCAAAAACGTCACTCTACCGAATGCCACAAAAAGAAGAAGCACGGCAAATCTGACTTTATCCTCCTGCTTGCGTTTTTTCTTCTATTGACGCATTTCTTACAGACAACACGGCTGGAGTCTTGTGTACCGGAATAAAGAGCAAGGCACTATAAAATTAGGGAAATATGACGGTGATTTCATATATATATATATATATATATATATATATATATATATATATATATTTAACACACATTGTAAGAGAAATTTAAATCTTGAACAAACAAAAAATTGTCCTAAAAATAAAATCCGTTGATTCGTATTTCCATGCGCTGCAGTTAAGACTTTGTTTTGAAGCAAGCTCACGGTGAAATGTGGTGTTGTAACCGAAAACCTGTGCGGAAATTGCAAAAAACCTGCGATTGGATAGTCCCGCGGGTTGTGCAAGTGTGGGATCACACTTATTTGACAGAATGTGAATCAAGTGCTTGAAAGGGGTGTGATCATTGGTGGTGCGTGCCAGGGCTTGTATTGATCTTGATGTGATGGGGAGAGTGCGTGCGAGGTTTGCAGTTCTGGGAGAGAACATTGTGTTGGTATTCTTAAAATATAATGATTCCCGATGAAATGTGATATATGATACCTGCCTCTATCTTTAGGTTTGTGTTTGAGCATGACAAGGGTAGTGATGTCGGCACCTGAAATAACACTAACACCCATGCTGCAGGGGTGTTTAAAAGGCAATTTGTTACTTCATTACGATCTTGCCAACATTTTGAACCTGTTGAGGTATTGCAGCATGCAATTAATCCATCGCATGCCATTATAAGCAATTCATGTAGGCAGTAGGGATGGGTTGGTACATCTCATTGATGCACATGCTTGGTATAGGTTTGCATGCTACAGCTTTACAAAATTGTCTTTCACCTAAGAATTCTAAAATATAGTGCTGTATTATTGTGGATGCGTCATAGGATGTCTTAAAAAATGGTATGCAGGCAAGCATTGCTCGTGAGTCATTATTGTCATTGTCACTGCTACTTGTGTGAGATGCTGGGTGCTGAGAAAGATGGAGAGGTATTGCTGTTGGTGTCTTTGATAGCATTTAATAATATTTTTATCATGAGCATTATGTGCACCGGCAGCTTCAACACTTTCTTGCATTTCTTCTATCCAACCACACCTATAGTGCACTTGTCATGCCTCTAGCATTGTGCAAGGTCAGGAGATGTGCAGTATCATTCCACTTCATGCGATATTGTATTGCTATGCATGCATTATTACTTGTGTAAACAATATTTTTGAGTTAAGCAGCCTGATGGCCGAGCATGTTGCATGGATGGGGAAGCAGAAGATGTGTTTGCATCTTTGTCGCCTATGTTTGTGGATTCCCAAAACAGGCTGAGCAAGCGACGTCACGTATTGGTTGTGTGCTTTCCTTAATATGATTGCAGTACAAAACCATATCATTATTCATTATGTCATGTCACAGTACAGCACTGAGGTAGTGCCATGATTACACTGTTGACCGGTGCCATACACAATGTACCACATTGATTGACTACTCTGTGTCAAACAGCTTATAATCTGTGAATGACGGAACAACTCATTCCACAACGCTAAAGGACTATCACCAGGAGAGTGCTGTTGCACCACAATGGTTATATCAGGGCCTGCTAGTAATTGCATACATAACCCTAAACAAGAAAAACATTCTTTGTATCTCCACCTTACCCTCTTTACCAAGGAAATAGCAATGTTTTTGCCAATCAATTCATTGCAATATTGCAGATTTATTAACGCTTGCATGCAACTAGACATCCACTTACAAAAAATAAGTGAAGTAACTACTGCGCACATCACATGACATCAATGTCCGGACTACAGCACTGCAGGTAAGGATAAGTCAACAATTCAGCAAGCAAGCTTTTCCCATCATATCTGATGCTTATCTCAATATCTTCAAATGCGGGATGTTCCCTTTAATTGTCAAAAAATGCATCACACTTTATCGTTGATATGTGTTCGAAAAATCGTACGGGCCCATGTTCGATGACTCCTAACTTCATATGTCTCTGAGGGCCATATTTTTAATGTAGCGTGAAACAATATACAGCATTCTAACCAGCACGTCAAACTCGTTGTTATGAGTTTCTGAAAAATCGTAGACGTGCGTCTTCAACGATCTTCAACTCAGTCGACCAATGGCGGTCATGTTTGCATATGTGGCGTAAAAAGAGATGCACTATTGTAATCAGCACGTTTAACACCACTAGCGACGTGAACTTGAGGGACGTCGTGCGAGTTCGGGCTCAATGGCTACACTTTGAAATTCTTTAAGAGGTCATAAGCTTGAATGTGGCGCAAAACGACGTAGGAGCCCAGTCCAGCTAATTGGCTACATGTTTTGAACATTTCTAGGTATCATACTTTTGAATGTGGCTGAAAACAAGGTGCACCATCGAAATCAACAGGCCAAACTATGTCATTGATATCCAGATGCATTAACCTAACCAGTATGTTTTACACTACTAGTGGTATAAAGTTGAGTTACATGGTGGGCTTCCGGGCTCGACGACCGCGTACTTCTCTGACGATCTCTGGAGGTAATGATTTTGAATGGGGCTTGAAACGAGGCGCACCATCGAAATCAGCGTGACAAGCACTACAGTTAATCTGGGTTTCACAAAGTCGTATTTACGGGGCCCGGATGCCCCGACCTCGGGCTTCGTAGATCTCCGGCGTAAAATATTGCGTTCATATTTTTATTTTTAAAATCCGGCTCCAAACCAGATGCACCGTTATAATCAGCTTATCAAGTTCTATCAGTTATATGGGTTAAGAAAAATCCTAGAGATCGCGTTCAGCAACATTGAACTTCGTAAACCTCCATGTCTTAGTTCTCAATTTGGCGGACACGACAAACAACCATCATAATCAGCATGTCGAGCACTACTGTTGATATAAATCTGATCAAACTTGCAGGTGTCCGTATTCGAATGTAAATATGAAAATCAATACGACCGTACTTAAAGTGAGTGTTCCACATTTATACCAGGTTTAGAACTGGAAAACCCATCTCAAAGACCACTTGGTGCTGTTCACAACATTGCCCTCCCTAAGACCTAAGCCCCTTTAATTTTTTAGCTTAACGCTCAAGGAAATGAGGAGAGACTTTCGGAGGAAGTGTTCCAGAATAATCTTAGCCTCCATGACGTCATGATAACATTTAAGGTCGTGTCATTCCATAGACCATATGGCGATCGGAACCAATAAAAATAGATGCTAAGGCGGTTACATCTAGCGTTCGTGAGAAAGATTTCCAGATTTAACGGCCGTCAACTGGCTCTCAATCAATATTGTGCAAGGTGCGAGACATTCCCATGAAAGGGTATATTTCACAGCTGAAGATATTGAAGCAAATATTACATATATATATATATATATATATATATATATGCACGAGGAAATCAGGTCACTTTTATCTACCGGTAAACTGTTCCGTGAAAAAGACTGCTCTAGCCAACACGACGTCTCTGTTTAATTAATATGTTCGGCAATACGTTATTGTTTGATTACGTTTGATTACGATAACGATACCTTGCAACACATTGATTTAGAGCCAATGGACTGCCGTTTTATTTGGAAATCGTGTTTAACAACGCCAGATATGAACGGCGAGACAACTATGTGTTTCTTAGCTTGATCGCCGCATGGGTAAATAAATGACGAGATTTTAAAGACGTCATTTCGGCGTCATGGATGCCTTGGGGACCTTGCCATAGTCTTCCTGAAAGAGCCTGCACATCTTTTGGGGCTTGGTAGCTCAGAAGCTAGAGGGGTTTAGGTCTTAAAAAGGGTTGGGCTCTGAACTGCACCGCATGGTCTTCAAGATGCATATTCTAGTAGAAAACCCCACACAAATGTCGAACACGCCCTAGAAATATGAATATGATTGTGAACACGAATACGAACCTGTGATGTTGGACGCCCGAAAACAACTGATCCAGGGATAACGTGAAATCAAAAGAAAAGTCCCTACGATATCATCATGAGTGTGAATTAGTCATCCCAAAATTCAGGAATCACGTGTCCAAACCGATTGCTCCAACAAAACATCGTCCCTTGTGACAAATTTGAAAGCATTGAGGCTGAACATGATTGATGAAGCTGGACATAATTAATGAGGCTGAACAAAAGACTACCTGCACTTCGCATCACAAGTTCACTTAAAATTCGCAACAACCGTTCGCATCATCGCGGATTAACTTAAGGCTTTTGTACGGCCAAACATCGACATCTCTCGCCACCGCAGCGGTGTGTGTGCGGCGCCCGGCGGGCCCGTCCCCACGCGGCCGCACTATCCATCGACCTCTGTCGGCGCCGATCGAGGCTGACGTCCGACTGTGCTGATAAGATTCCTCACTGGCAAAGCTCGCCCAGGGCCGGACAAGCCCAGACTGTGCTGATTGGGTTCCTCACCGGCAAAGCTCGCCCAGCGCCGGACAGGTCCAGACTGTGCTGATTGGGTTCTTCACCGTCAAAGCTCGCCCAGGGCCGGACAGGCCCAGACTGTGCTGATTGGGTTCCTCAGCGGCGAAGCTCGCCCAGGGCCGGACAGGGCAATACTGAGCTGGTTGGGCTCGTCACCGGCGAAGCTCACCCAGGGCCGGACAGGCCGAAGCTTGACCGCCTCGGAGCTTGTCACGCCGCATCGGGGAACCACCGAAGCCCTGGGCGAGGCCGCCTCTGAGCTCGTCACGCCGCCCAGGGGACCGCCGACGCCCCTGGGCGAGGCCGCCTCTGAGCTCGTCACGCCGCCCAGGGGACCGCCGACGCCCCTGGGCGAGGCCGCCTTTGAGCTCGTCACACCGCCCAAGGGACCGCCTTCGTCGCGCCGTCCGCAATAACGGCTCTGGCGTCTTCCATCCGACGTCGGTCGTCGGCGAGCATGTCATCAAATATTCATATAGGTGAGGAATAGACAACTGATAAGGTGACGGCGCAGTCACAGACACTGGGGCACGTCAAGATCTGAATAACGCTTTCATGTACTCTTTTCAGTTGGTTTTCGACTACTTTCTAATTATAACCGTAAATTGAACAAGTTTGTCAATGTGATATGCCCTGATAGTCATCTGATGACAGGAAACTTCATGTCTTTATCACAGCTCTTTGACGCCGCGCTTACCTTGCGACCAGGTGAAGAACTTGGTGTTGTGCGTGCGGAAGCTCCAGACGACGACGGTGACGGCGCAGGCGAGGCTGCAGGCGATGATCCCCAGCGCTACCACGTGAAGATTGTAGAAGTTGCCGTCGTCCAAGCCGTACACCGGCAGATCGTAGCCAGAGCGCATGGCCGCCATGGGGAAGCCGCTGTCGTTGGCTGGCGTCGCCGTCATGGCGCTCACGGTCAGCCCCTGAAGATAGGACGCGGCCGTCACGTCCAGTCGACAGCGCTGATACACGGACACTGACACTGACGACGACGACGCTGAAAACACTGGAGGTGTCAGATAGATCGACACCGAGCTTCGGGGAAATATCGTAGCAAACCACTTCGGATAGATGTGTTCAGTGTCTCTTTTGATATCATGAACACAGCTACACGCTCCTCTTCTTTTCAAAAAAAGAAAATGAAAGGCTTTACGTCTCATCGACTGCCAGGGCTATTTCTGGATGGGATTACTATGGTACGTATATCATGTGGAACGCACTAGTGGCGTGCCATGGACTCGGACCCATGGCTGTACAGAGCCGAGCATCCTAACCACTAAAACCCCATCACTCTGTAGAAACAACACCCTCTTCGCTCCCTATTTCCTTTCCCTCAAGGAAACGTCTCACAGGTGCAAATGGGCGAGGCTATACAAAGAGCAATGACTAATGCACTGACTGATTTCTTCCTGTCTCTTTTTGATAGTAACTACCTTCGACCGAGGCACTGCACATCTATTTCACCGTGGTGAAAGCCGGGTGATTTCGTCATGACACATGTGCTGAAAACGTGTTCACATTCATCCCACGTTTAATCGGAATTCCTAAACAGCAGTGTGTGCGCGTGACTCCTCGCGCAGACATCATGGCTGGAGACATCAGACGACAGCAGACACTTATAGATCAGAGACACTCGACGCTGGGAGCCTGCGACTCGTGCGTGGTTGTTAGCGCCGGAGACCGATTGTTGGGTGTACCCTGAACCCCCCCCCCCCCCCCCCCAGGCAGGTGGTGCTGTCCAGTTCAGCGGATGGCTTTACCTCCACCCTTCCGCCAGACAGGAATGCGGAGTGTTTCTCGTGCCGCACAATACTGCGGTACGGCTGCCCCAAACCTGGATTGACCCTCGTTGGTCAACTGTATCCTGACCTTTGCGTGGTATGATTTCAATCGAACAAAATGTCGTTGAAGACAGTGCATGCAAATTTGCAATGTTTCCTCATCAAATTTTGTCGTGCAAAATGTATTTTTTAGTATTCTTTTATATTTCCTTTGCCCACCTGTCTGGGTTCACTTTGAATTGTGGGTCACGCTCGGGCTGCGTCCGCGAAGCAGAATGCCCCTCCCACTGCCCCAACAGCTCAAGGTCAGCCCCGCGTAACAGCTACCGGCAGGTCACAGAATCAGCCCAAGCCGCCACCAGCAGTTGGCGGTTCATGGAGTCGGCTCAGCTCACAGCCAGTGGCAAGTCAACGGGTCAGCCCGCCCACCGCCGCGGATAGCCACGGTGTCCGCCGCTCCGGCGCCGAGCCCCGCAGGCCACAGTGTCAGCCCCGGCGCCGAGCCCCGCAGGCCACGGTGTCAGCCCCGGCGCCGAGCCCCCGCAGACCACGGTGTCAGCCCCGGCGCCGAGCCCCGCGGGCCACGGTGTCAGCCCTGGCGCTGAGCCCCCGCAGAACACGGAATCATGCCTGGCGCCGACCCCGCAAGCCACGGTGTCATCCCCGGCGCCGATCCCCGCAGACCACGGTGTCATCCCCGGCGCCGAGCCCCGCAGACCATGGTGTCAGTTCAGGTGCCGATCCTCACAGGCCACATTGTCATCCCCGACGCCGATCCCCGCAGGCCACAGTGTCAGCCCCGGCGCCGATCCCCGCGGCCCACAGTGTCAGCCCCGGCGCCGAGCCCCGCAGGCCACAGTGTCAGCCCCGGCGCTGAGCCTCGCAGACCATGGTGTCAGCCCCGGCGCCGAGCCCCACAGACCACGTTGTCAGCCCCAGTGCCGAGCCCTGCAGACCACGGTGTCAGCCCCGGCACCGAGCCCCGCAGGCACGGCCTGGCGCCGAGCCCGGGTCGAGACTGACCAGCCGCCCAGCTGGCGGTACGGCTCCCATTACGGCGCCGTGTCTCCCTGTCAGAGGCGTGTCTTGATCCAGTGTCAGAGTCGCCGCGACCTTCACGCGATCCTGCCACCGTGCGCGTCCCTAAACACAGCCGCCGCGGACACACGCCGGCTCTACGGGCCTCCCCAGAGCCTGAAGAGGAGCCAGGATGAAAGAGGTTTGGTCCATTCAGATGGCTGTGCTGAGAAACTTTGAATTTGAGCACATGCATTTGTATTTTGAATGCAGGTTATTCACATGGACGTGAGCACGTCATGCCTGCACATGAGTTTAATTTCAAAGGAAAATATGCAACAGCTCGGCTAATCTATCTGAAATTGCGCCGTGTCTATGCGTAGGCGTGTGACCAAAATCTAATTCCAGCTAATTCACTCAATATTTAGAAAAGCTCTTCTCTCACGTGGAGGGGGACATTGCCAGTTCCCTTGTATTTCGTGCCTGTCTAGACGAGTACCAAGCCAGAGAGGCCTCAATTTTAGGGCACAAATTGCCAGACTGGGTTTTTTATTACTATTATGAGTTTAAAAATATATTATGCTGAGTATATGACTTGCAATATAATACGTCGTTCTGGTTAAACGAAATATTACACATTTGAAAAAGTGAAGGCAAGTATCAGATATAATAAAAAGCTGGCTAGTAACTATTGTATTGCCTTTAAAGGAAATGTCCCACATTTGAAGATTTAGATATCATGGAAATAGCTTTCTTATATCTATGGATATGCATTTGGGGAAAGAAGCTTCCTAAAAAACGAGATTTCGCTAATGATTAAATAAACTTCCCAGTACGGGAAAGTTTAAGTCATATATTTTTATTTTTGACGTCGGGGCTACTTGGCAGGAATTGGCAGCCAGACGGAAGGAATACCTTGAAACGTGTGATAGCTCGGTAAATATGACGCGAGTCATTTTCCTCGTGGCGGCTGCGATGTCCAGTTAGCGCATAATTTGCACGTCGCCTTGTGTGTCTCAGCGTCGTCGGTAAAGTTTCGGGTGGACTGTTTCACATACGCAACGTAGTAATTTTCGACTTGTGTGATATCTTAGAACTAACAGAGCACGACAGGTAGGAGCCGTCACAACATCATGAATATCATAGCGAAACCAACCAAAGACTGTTGTGGATGCAAATTCCGTGCTTTCAGCCTTTCATTGTATGCATTGCTGTAGTCCCAGCGTTGATGTCCCGTGATGTGCACAGTAGTGACTTCCTTTATGTTTTGTTATTAATAATGCAGCTGCATCTGAAAATAAACAGCACAGTTTCACCCATGTCTTGTGTTGACTTCCAAATCAGCAGTATTTCTGTGGTGAAGGTGAGCAGGACAGGCCATTATCAGCCTCCGCGTAACAACGTCGTTTGATTAGAAAAGTGGGGTGAGTCGTTGCGCTGGTGGTGGTGTCGACCTGTGTATTTTAGTGCTGAGAGCTGTTTGTTGTTTTGATACCTGGGTGTTGTTTGGTGTTTCGGTGTGCTGATCACACCATGCTCTACAGGGACAGGGCAGCTGAAGGGGCAGCTTCACCTCAAGCACCCCGTACCCGGGTAACAGTTGGTTTCCGTAACTTGTGAATTTTAGAAAGTTCCATTTCCCTCGGTGAGCGACCCTTCCGGCCCGTGTGAGAAGCAGTCGTCGCCACATGACCTTAACAATGGAGTGCGCCGTAAAGCCCCAACTCACTGTTGAATGCATCGTGCCCATCGCCTGTATAGTACGTCAGAATTGTTTGCTGTCGGCTCCGAGGGAAGCCCCGTTGAACCGCGGTACACATGGCACCATCATTGATTATGGCCTTTGGTAGGGATGTCAGTCATGCGAACAACATATATCATGAGCATTTACGGCTTTATGTGACACGTTTCCTGTTTTTTCAATACAGACTAAGATAAGAATTATCGACACAGCAACTCCATCAGCGACGACAGACCACAGACCGTCCGGGATTTCTTATTCGGATGACCGCAGGGTGGATTATTACAGCGACCCGTACCGTAATGGCGTGACAACAAACAAGTGACTTGTCATACGCACACTAGGTGGCACGTCGTGCGAGCCAACAGCTGACCGCATGGCGGATTAGCTAGGTTTGCCACGCCACCACGCCACGAGGCGAGGTGAGCCGGCCGAGGTGAGGTGGGCCAGGCTGAGGTGAGCCGGGCCGAGGTGAGGTGAGCCGGCCCGAGGTGAGGTGGACCGGGCCGAGGTGAGGTGAGCCGGGCCGAGCTGAGGTGAGCCGAGCTGACGTGAGGTGAGCCGGGCCGAGGTGAGCCGGGCCGAGGTGAGGTGAGCCGGGCCGAGGTGAGCTGGGCCGAGGTGAGACGAGCCGGGCCGCAGTGAGGTGGACCGTGCGGAGGTGAGATGAACCGGGCCAGAGTGAGGTGAGCCGGGCCGAGGTGAGGTGGGCCGGGCCGAGGTGAGGTAAGCCGGGCAGAGGCGGGATGAGCCGGATCGAGGTGAGCCGGGCCGAGATGAGATGAGCCGGGCAGAGGTGATCTGGGTTGAGGCGAGTTGCGCTGGGCCGAGGTTCTGACCGAGGGCAGAGGTCGTCTTCTGAATTTCTAACGCAGTTCTCCAACACTCATATCATACGGGAGTTTTTCTTGAGTACAAGGACAAAAGTGGATTGCATGCACCTTGTGTTCGATATCTACGTTTGCCCTGATTTAAGCGAAATTAATCACACTGCTTTAACATTTGAAACAATAAAACACTCGACGTACTGGCTGTGATACTCTGACCATCGCTTCCGGTCGAAGCCGGCCGCTGGGCTGCGACCTTGGCTGGCCGATCACGGAATGACCGGCCAGTCCTGACCCGGCCGCAGCTGAATAGGTAGTTGAAAACTCGCAGCGCTTCGCTGGCCAAGGTTGATTTTCGGCAGCCGACCAGCCGGCCAGCCGCCGATCCCGCACTTTGTAAATAAGGACGAAGTCTGAGCACTCCGTAGTTATTTATGTACTGCTCGACGTGTCAGATAAGGGAAAGTACCTAAATTCCTCCGCTCTTTGATGTTAGTTCTTTTAGCGAAAATGGCCAACCTCCATTATAGAGTGGCGGACTGACCAAAGGAAGATAACAAGGAATTATTGGGACACGCTATCAGAATACTCCACGTTTCGCGTGACGCCCATGGGCACGAGTTATTCCTGTGGCCGGCTTATCTGCCTTGAGGGAGAGCATCAGGCAGTAGTCCCGCCGGTAAAACGAAGACGTGAAGTGGCGCCCGGCGCCGAGCGGCAAGCTCAGATTACAAGACTGCTCAACGGGTGGAACTGACCCGGTCGGCAGCTCAGCACCCAAGCTAGTCTTGTGGTGATATCGCTTTGAAGTCAAGTGGGGATGAGACGTATCGGGTGCTGCACACATCGCGGGGTCTCTCTCCAGGAAGGGTGGGTAGTGGGAGGCTTGCCGTCCCGCAACAAAAAAGAAGAAAAAAGAAAGGAGAAAAAAGGCACTGGGTTACGAACAAAAACCTTGATATTTACATTTCAAAACAGATTTGACGACCTGTTTTTTTTAAGAACAGCCTTTTGGTCACAGCTCTGCCAACCATGCCGTGTTTTCAAAACATCTCCCAACTCCACGAAGGCCAATTCCAATTCAACAGAAGTTTTGTCTCGCCGTTTTGCCGTCAGGTACAGACGGCTCCTCGCTGCGTTGCACGAGGCAGCAACATAGCCGTCCCATGCCAGCCTGACACTCGCCTGTCCCATATTCCAGCTATCCGTCTTCAAACGAAATAGACTGCCGCCACAGTGATCGGGTGCCCCAACAGCGAGCAGACAACGCTGTTCTGCTTTCGATCGCCCGGGCGACACCAGGGCTCACGACCAACTTACACCCGTCGGCTCCCGGCCAACTTACACCCGTCGGCTCTCGGCCAACTTATGCCCGTCGGCTTCCGGCCAACTTATGCCCGTCGGCTACCGATTAACGTATACCTGTCAGCTCTCGGCCAACTTACACCCGTCGGCTCCCGGCCAACTTATACCCGCCGGCTCCTGGCCAATTCTACCCGTCGGCTCCCGGCCAACTTACACCCGTCGGCTCCCGGCCAACTTACACCCGTCGGCTTCCGACCAACTTATACCCGTCGGCTCCCGACTAGCTGCACCTAACGTCGCCCAGAACGATACGGAAGTGGGCATCGCATGCCTTACCGCACCAGCGTCGCAGCACAACGCTAACGCGCGCACGTCTATGCTTCAAAGGCACCATCACGTCGAAGCGGCCGTCAGGTCGGTGTTTGCCCCTCCGGTATGTAATCGTATGCTGATGGCGCACAGGATCAGGCATTCGAAGCGGCCGTCAGGTCAGTGTTTGTCGCTCCGGTATGTAATCGTACGCTGATGGCGCACAGGATCAGGCATTCGAAGCAGCTGTCAGGTCAGTGTTCGTCGCTCCGGTATGTAATCGTATGCTGATGGCGCACAGGATCAGGCACTCGAAGCGGCCGTCAGGTCAGTGTTCGTCGCTCCGGTATGTAATCGTACGCTGATGGCGTACAGGATCAGGCATTCGAAGCAGCCGTCAGGTCGGTGTTTGTCCCTCCGGTATGTAAGGGAACTCTGATAGTGTACAGGTTCAGGCATTTCATGTGGTGTCATTGGAAACGAAAGTAAAATTATATCATAACCCTTGCGTCTGCTTTAATTTCTACAATCCACACTACCTAATCGCGGCTATGATCCTACTGCCTGCATTGTCCCATCGGGGCTATCGTCCTACAGTCTACGTTATTTTATCAGGGCTGTGATTCAGCGTACTTCTACCCATAATATCGTCCGATGTAATGATCTTAATGTGTTTTTAAGCCGATGCACGGGAATTGTTCCCGATTTTGTTTGCCGGATGTTCAGTCCGACGACCGCAGATGACGCACTGAGCGACACAAAGAGGAGAACCAAAGGTTATGCGAGATATAAATTAAGGTTGTCCGTCCAGGTGGCTCAGTTGGTTAGAGCGCCTGCCTTCCGACCCACCCACCCGTGGCGGGGTGGGTTCGAGTCGCTTTAGGGCGCTCGCTATTTGCCCTTGACAGGTATGGCCTGCGGCCGGTGGCAGCGGTCGCGCTAAAGGTCAGTTGACGTCAGAGGGCAGGACGGACCGTGCCGAGCATTGCGGCACGTTAAGCTTTCGCCACCAAATTCTGCCGTTGACATGGAATTGCGCGATCGGATGGTAGGGGTCAGGGCTCGCACAACAAGCACTGCTTAGCGTGAGCTCTGATCCCGGAAATCCATCCATTCAAAGGGTTCGGATAAAATCTTCAAAAAAAAATATATAAAAATATAAAAAAGGTTCACGGTACTAGTTTGAGTTTGCGAAGCATTGGGCAGGATCATACAGATCCCAGTGGTAAGCAATCCCGTTTTTAGTTCGTAGCTAATCACTCCTGCACCAGGTAAACCAGCGATCTCTGGTATCACCGGCGTAGGCCTCTTTCTAACACGTTATGAATCAAGGGAAATCAGTAGAAAACTCATACAATATTCATATCAACACATGCAGAAGAAAGTGTCTTTTAAAAAACCTATACCACTTTCATTTAGTCCTATATACAACTTTATCACACCATAAAAACATTTCATCTCACACCTGCCAACCAGTCAGTTATACGATTATTTACGTGATCATGGAAATGTATCTTGAAGCTTTAGAAACAGCTATTACGTCTATTTAACAATCAATGAAATAATTAGACTGCCATCAACTACAAAATGTTTAAGCGCTATTAACCATTCCAGAAATTGGTCGGTTTTTGGACTCAGAATTGAATCTTTGGTCACATCGGACATTAGTGGTAGACAACATGAAGAAAGTCATGCTCCAGAAAACTGTGTTGTTGCCTGAGTGTGTCTTACGATGGCTGACTTCAGGCGCAAGCCTCCTGACCAAATAATATCATTATAAAACTGCATAAGGGTGAATATTGCCCGCGCCACATTATGTGTAGACTGGCTGTTGTATTACGACCTTGTGGCATTTGTCTTTGGACTATTTCAGGGCGGTACACGAATTGACCGAAGGCTGGGCCGAAGCGGCTTTTCAGGGCACGGACGGTGGGAGGGCCCCACAGTTTGATGCGCTCCAATCAAAACGCTGCTTCTTGTTCTCCAATTCTTAGCCTTCTTGGTCACAAAACCTTGCTTGCTCCAAAAATGACGACTTAATTTACACATTCTGTTGTATTATTTCCATGTGTTTGACGCAAGTACAAGGTGTTTGGGCTCAACTGGTTCATGAACCCGGGGAAAGGATCGGAAAATGATGCCGGGAGATTAGACGGAAATTCTGCTATTGGTTCCGCATATTCGTATACATCGCATTGGGGCTATGGTAGCAGCCATCCCTCAGTGATTTTCCTTTTGCACCCGCCTCAGGCTGGTTTATCATTGCTATTTTTACAAAGGCTTTCCTGCTATTGTGTAAACATCATGAAGCATTCAACGTAAATGAGGAATACATAATTCACGTAACACCCAAGTCAGAGGCCGTCAGAGGCCGCGAGGAGGGGACTGATCCGTGTGTGAACCGCGTCTACCGGCCTCAAATGAGCTTGGTCTCCGCGGCACACAAGGCGTGGGCATGGTCTCTGAAGACACGGCATGGGCATGGGTTGACGCATGGCTCATAATCAGCCGTTCCCACCGGGCAGGGGAGTGGGGGGGGGGGGGGGGGGCGGGGGCGCATAGTTGTTGTAACACCGGGAATGTCTCCACATCGCAAGGGGCGGCAGATCTGTTTGCTTTCCAGGGGCAGCGCGTTTAAAGTGCTACTCAGAAACGCATCGCTCGGATATTCATTCCGCTTTCCCTCCTCGTCGTTGCTTCCTCATCAGCTGGCCGTCTCACCGGCTGTAGCTACGGAATTGTATGAGACGTGAGGGTGGCGGCCCCAACACACTGATTGGCCCACAAGCGTGCTCAGAAAACGACCCCGTCGCTCGTCCGGCAGACTGAGGAGTAACGGACGCACTTGCTGCGCGTAACTGGGCTCAGCAGCACGAGCACAGGGTCGCGGCTCGGTGGTTAGTGTTATGCCCTGGCTTAGCATACAGTCAACTATCACCTGTCAATTATTCTGCCGCAGGACAGACCAAATGTCCGTCCGGTCGTCCGGCCCAATCGAATGAAGTGACACGATCCGGATTTAGTTCGGGATTCGGTCCGTGATCGTTGGATTCAGTCCGGGATTCGTTCCGTGATCGTCGTTGCCTGAGAGTGGCGTGTGACTCAACCCAAACCTATGTGTTATGTTAAAATTTAGGCAATGGTGGGAAAAGGTCAGCGACATATCTGCAAACGCTTGTTTAGTTTGTTCTTCAGGCTGGCAGCTGAGAATGTGTACCAAATCAACTTTGAAGTGTTTGGATGGCTGGGCATAACACGCAGAGGGCAGAAGATCGCATGCTCTTAGGATCCTATGAGTCACATTTCTGAATTCCCTGACATTTCAAGACCCCCAAACTCGAAGTGAATGTCGCAGAACACCACCTCTAGACGCCTCAGTGGCGTGGGGTGCACTGGGCTCGTTAAACGGCGGCACTGGATGGTCCCGGAGCGGACGCTTTGTTTGGCATGACTGATATGAAAAGGTCAGGTCAGGTGGCAACTGGCCAACAAGGGTCAACCTAGTTCAGGGTCGTTCGTGCCTTCGCATTATGCAGCACGAAAACCCCGCAGCAGGATCTCGTGAAATGACATGGGCGAGATTGTTCGCTGAAATGGACGGCAAAACTGTCATGGCGTGATCGGGTGAAGGCACTCAACAAGCTTTGTCTGACAGGTAATCTGAACCCAAAGCCACAAATGCAAGCCATTCAAAAATTAAGAAGAGATCAAAGCAGCTGAAACAGACCGATGTCTAATGCCTTTCGTGATGACGACAACGACACTCGTGATTACATGATGGGTACAAATAGCAATTCGTGGTTACGTGATGGATACAAATAAAATAGACAAGGTTGTCACCACCAACTGAGAGAGAGAGAGAGGTTAACTCTTTCAAAATGCCCCGGAATTTCAATAGTGCAGACATGTTTTCGCATATTTGGTTCGAATGCTCGTTAATCTACAGCGCAGTGCTACAACATACAGTGAACAGATAATTTCCTAATCTTTTCATTGAAGAAATCCTTCTTACAGAGGGTTCTAGAGCTCTTAAAGCGAGTGCTTACATTTGTATGAAGTTTTGAGCTGAGATAGTCATTCTGAAGATAACTCACTGCAGTTCACAGCCCTGCCTTTTTAAGTTTCTGTTTCTGCACTTAGCTTCCGCGAACTTGTGCAAGTTATTTCGTACAGACTAGTTCAAGGCCACCCAAACATGTCGAATGCAATACAAACGTCACGAAAATATCACCACCTCATTGACCATGTAATGTTCAAGGCCAAGACAAATATGATCATCGGATCATTCGTGTCTGGTGCACGCCAGCACCATTCGTGACATCAACGTTCATCAATTGGTCTTAGACCATTTTGACGCGATGAGTGCAAGCGTAGACACGAATCATGTTTGCTTTATATAGAAGGCATTGGCCAGTGGTACCAGTTATGACGAAACTATGACTGGGATTCGAATGACGTAAGGATAGTGTTTTAACCAAGTACGTGAATGCAAGTAAGCAGCAAACTCACGGATAAATGTAGACGAGTACCACGAGAAAGAGAAGCCATAACGATGTTACATGACATAACGATCCATAACGATGTCAGGTTCCACAAAGACGCGCCAGTTAACAAGCCACCTCGCGACGGGTTGAAGTACTGCAAGTCAGCCAGCCCGTCCCTTTCAGTGGCAGTTCTTACACGGCCATAGGCGGTCGTACATCCGGCAGCCATAGACGGCTACCAGATCTGGCAGCGACTCTGACGTATTACAATAGCGTGATCAATGGCGTAATCAAACTATGACGAATTGAGGAGCTTATTTGTTAACTGGAGAACTTGTTTTCGAGAGCAGTCTTTTGCGCTTCAAAGCATGTCTGTCGTTAAAAGTGACCTAATTTCATCATATTTAATGTTTGCCTCAATATCTCCAAATGCGGGACATTTCCTTGAATATTTCTGCAAGATAAAATGGGGTCGCGGCATCGAGTAGGAAGATTTTACTTCGTACCTATCTAAAAGCACCCCAACCTAGTGGGATGGAGAGAGCGACAGTTGATGCCATGCGATACAGATATGAGGCATGTCACGAGCTTGGTGTGCTGCGACACGGGCCACGGGTAGCCTCATGAAGGATTGCCGACACCACAGTGAACAAAATTAAATAGCTGACTCGATCATCTTTGCAGAAGAGAGGTGCTTGCCACGATTAAGAATGCCTCAAGGCGTTTCACTCCGGAACGAAAACGTTTCACTCCGGAACGAAAAATAATTTATCACCTGATTAGCAAGTGCTGACGATGGCAATTCTCGCGCTTCATCAACCAAAAATGAAAGCAATCGCTGAAATGTCCGTGAATTGCTTACAAGCAATGATCCCCGCGATGTCAAGGCCTTGACCATAGTCAATGTTTGTTCATGTAATTGTCCGAGATGAGTTAAAACCCCGTCCGAAACCAGTTAAAAAAAAACTGAACAGTTAACGAGATTTACGCCAAATCCGGGTCACTTATAAGTATGTCTTCATCGTATCGTGAATATGGCATTTGTCTTTCTGACACGCGGCCACTAACATCTCACGAATACCTAAGAAGGCTATTGTCCGCCATAAACGGTATCAGTGCATTTTTAAATAAATATAAAACTCCTTTGAAATAGGTAAAACTGATTCACCACAAAGGTAAAGAAAATCAGGTATTGCACCTACTTTACCATTTCAAAACAAGGAAACCTTGGTAAAATTGATGCCCATTTCAAACAAACACAATGACAACCGTTCAAACACATGTGGAATGATTGTGCGCTAAGTCCCGAGGTGGTAATAATATCCGACGCAGCACATATGACGCCAGTGTCACTCATGCAAACCGTGAACAAGTGTCAAGACACCTTCATCCTGCCTGAGTCACGACCGCAAACCGCACACGTGCGGCTAACAACTCGTCGCAGCAGACCTGACCCCTCCCCCCCCCCTCCCTCCCCATCAGCCGCTCGCCGCAGTTGCGAACTGGGGCGTGTCCGAGCCCACCTGGGCCGGGACACAATGCAATGTCAAGCATTTAAGGTAAAATACCAGTCATTTTTACAGGATTGCTGCTGACATCTTGATGTAGGGCATTCTGCATATATATATATATATATATATATATATATATATATATATATATATATATATATATATATATATATATATATATATATATATATATATATATATACAAGCGCGTCCTCTCTCTCTCTCTCTCTCTCTCTCTCTCTCTCTCTCTCTCTCTCTCTCTCTCTCTCTCTCTCTCTCTCTCTCTCTCTCCTCTCTCTCTCTCTCTCTCCTCTCTCTCTCTCTCTCTCTCTCTCTCTCTCTCTCTCTCTCTCTCTCTCTCTCTCTCTCTCTCTCTCTCTCTCTCTCTCTCTCTCTCTCTCTCTCTCTCTCTCTCTCTCTCTCTCTCTCTCTCTCTCTCTCTCTCTCTCTCTCTCTCTCTCCTCTCTCTCTCTCTCTCTCTCTCTCTCTCTCTCTCTCTCTCTCTCTCTCTCTCTCTCTCTCTCTCTCTCTCTCTCTCTCTCTCTCTCTCTCTCTCTCTCTCTCTCTCTCTCTCTCTCTCTCTCTCTCTCTCTCTCTCTCTCTCTCTCTCTCTCTCTCTCTCTCTCTCTCTCTCTCTCTCTCTCTCTCTCTCTCTCTCTCTCTCTCTCTCCTCTCTCTCTCTCTCTCTCTCTCTCTCTCTCTCTCTCTCTCTCTTCTCTCTCTCTCTCTCTCTCTCTCTCTCTCTCTCTCTCTCCTCTCTCTCTCTCTCTCTCTCTCTCTCTCTCTCTCTCTCTCTCTCTCTCTCTCTCCTCTCTCTCTCTCTCTCTCTCTCTCTCTCTCTCTCTCTCTCTCTCTCTCTCCTCTCTCTCTCTCTCTCTCTCTCTCTCTCTCTCTCTCTCTCTCTCTCTCTCTCTCTCTCTCTCTCTCTCTCTCTCTCTCTCTCTCTCAAAATGTTGAATCTAAGGCAAAGCAAATGCAGCGTAATTTTGTCGACATTTCTGTTCATTTACGCGCAAATAGTTCTATTAATCCAGACAGAGCAAAGACAAAATATATTTAGTATGAACTACTTAGCTCACCTCTATAAATTACAGATAGCAAGCGTCTTGTTTCGTTCAGTATCTATACCACTTTGTTTGCATCTATGCGTTTTTTAAAGGAAACCGTGCATGCATCATGTCACTCCAACGTCACTTCCTCCTAACATACCATGACCTTGCGGAATGTTTTGTTTTTTCAAGACGTGTGCAATTGATCAACTACTGCATATTTTGCACCGGCAGCAACATACGTTTTTGAGTAATCACGAATTTTAATGGGGAACGCAGTTTTGACCCCACCTCGGTCATGGTCGGGTGAATATTTGTTCCGTTCTTCCGTAGTTTTCGTTCCACGATGTTTCCCACTGAACTTAGTGCTTTGGCGAGCGTCGCAACCGCAACATTATTTGTATGTGTCAAATGGCTTGTATGTTTTAGATACGTTGTGAGGCCGCGCACTTGAAGCCTCAGGTGCCCACCATTTTGAATAGCTAGAAGGTCTGCGACCATTATGAATAGCCCAATCTCTACAAAGTACATTGTTTATCAACTTTTTGCCGTACGCTGTTTCGATTCCTGAAATCAGACCGCATTTTTCAAGTTCAAATTTTAGATGACACAGGCCTCACAAAACCTAGACCCTACAGCCTCTTTATAGTATCATGACAACGCCGCAAGCTGCTTCTGCAAGAAGTTCCTACTGCGCTAGTGAATAGCGAACAGGCACCCAAAGAGATAGGTTTTCCATCACCAATCAAGACATGAGCATGCATCCAACCGCCTGTCCACCACCATGGATACATATTGGACTTAGATCTAAGATAGTGTGAGGAAAAGAACCGGCACCTTCGCTGGTGCATGACATAATTACAAGCGAAGGTGCCGGCCTCTCCACTCCTTTATGTTTAGAGGGCTCCAATATGAGAAAACATTAAGTTTTGAGTTTTATCCGGACTGCACTTGACCTTTAACTTTGGCCTGGTGTACCACAATGACGTTGGACACCTTCCGTAAAAGGATTGTATCAGAACGCGGTGATTTCGCACCATGAAATAAGCTACTGGATAAATTGCGTTGTGGAAGCAGTTAGACATAGCAGTCACATTTGAAGGAATTAACCTTTTCCTGTGCACTTAATACGAACTTCTATTGTGTTTGGGTAGTCTGAAACAGCACGCACCTAATGCTATTGATAACGTTGTTAAGTTGTAATACGTTCCAGCCGTTCTTGAGATAAGCAGGGACAGGGTTCGATCTACCACACACACACACACCCCTCATCCCTACCACCCTCCAGCCCATGGCGGGTCGCTTAGGCGCCCGGTCCACGTCAATGTCGGGTTAACATCCGACGGAAGTCCATACTTCAACAGCGACGAACTTTTGACGGCAGTAACTTAAAACGCCTTTAAGGCAAACCTCGTCATCATGGGGCTTTAGGACGCGCTCAGCCGCTGAGGCTATAGGGCGTCGCCTGCCTCCCACACTGGCAGGAAGGGCGGGCACCGCGGTGCCTCCGGCTTTCCAGGCAGAAGATGCGTTAACCGCTTCACTGTCGCCACTCTATTCAGACGAGCGTTGTCGCATCGACACGTCCTGTGCTTTGTGAGGCAGTCGAGGTGCTATGGTCTCATTGGTGTTGATTATCCCGTCAGAGCACGTTGAACAGAGCCGTTGCTCGCACACACGCGCGCGCCACGAGACGGGACCTACGAGCTCGCCAGAATGAAAATGTGTTCATCTACAAATGAGATGCTGTCTAAACTGCAGCATTTAACTTCTTTCCTCCCGTAGTCAATCATACTTTCAAAGTGGCGGACACCGTTTTTTACATCATGCCCCATTGGCACGCATACGTTTTTAAACTTCGCACGCCTAGTGTGAACAAAAAACACGCCTGTAGAACAAGTGTGCGAATCTTACACATGCAGGCAAACTCAGCATGTTATTGCTAGCTACCTTATTCCCTGGCCAAAGAGTGAATGGAACTACATAACAAACCCTGAAGTGGTGGCAAGCGATGACTAGCGTTCAGTTCCTTGAGAGATTCTAATCTGACCAATCGTGTTTGCATTCATTGGAACGAACCTGAAAATGATTATTTCACATTTGTACGGGGTTTTGAACTAAGTAGGCATTTTATGATTATTCCCTGTAGTTCGCAGCCATGCCCAAACACTTTTGTTTCTGAGCATGGTGCATGGAAACTTGTGCAGCCTATTTTGCCCCGTCTATTTGAAAGATGCCCGAACATGCGTGCCGTCTCAAGGGCAGTACGCGAATATTCTTCTTCACTGGCTGTGTCGTGTTCATGGTCAAGAAAAACACACATCATAGGTTGCCTTCAGATTATTGCATGCGGTGATGCAGGACCAATTAACAGCAGCAGGAGATTATCTAACAGTCGGGTTGTTCTACAGACGGATTGTCTCGAACACGAACCGCACTTGCCATATATTACACAGACATTTGGGCCACTACGAATATGACGGACATGAAAAATAGCGCGGTAACCAAAACTGTAATTTCAAGTCAAAGGCGTGCTGTCACGAAAACATAGCATCATAGCATTTTGGCCATGGAAAAGGCCAAACGTACGCACAACATGCCCGAAAGGTTCCTATGCATAGACCGACAACGGCAACCTGTGGCGCGAGATGTGCCAGAAGTGCGTCACGCTGCCCGCTTGAGCGGCAACGCTAACACGGCACTTTGGCAGCGACTCTGACATGATAAACATTCCATGACGCAAACAAACGATGACATATTAAACAGCATGTTCGCTAATTCGGGTAATTGTATTTTTAGGGGAGTCATTTCACTTACAAAGCAGATCATCACTTACAGTTGAGCACTTTACATCCCATTCGTTGCGTGCCTCAACATCTTAAACTGCGGAACCGTTCATTTAAGCAAAATATTCCACATGCTTGAAAACATTGATTAAAAATTTGGAACGTCACATAAACTCCATGCGACTTCACTTGTTTAATAAATTGCCGATTGTCGTGGATTTATCACACGGCTAGGCCGGGCCGTGTCTGGTAGCCAGGACATCACCTAGAGGCTCCGAAATTTCCGGTCAGTTGACGATATCAGCCACCTCGCCAGCCACGTCCGTAATAACTTCAAGCAGTTCGTTTCGTCGCGATTAAAGGGAGGGGTTGGGGGGTCAGAGCAATGACGTTCATAAACATAACACGACACTAGGGATGCTGTCCACGGGCCCCACTTCAAAGTATGCAGCCTGCCCGCAGGCGAGGCCTCGGCATTGTTGGCTAGTTTAATCACTAGATGCCAGGCAAGACCACGGAGTTACACCATCAGCGGAGGTTCGCACAGGTATATGTGCTCGTACGAGCACAAATGTCAGATTTCTCTTGTGCTCTGGTTTGTGTTGATGTGACTCCTCAAGTGGTTTCACGACGATCAACTATGATCGGCCATGCTATCACCAACCATCTATGATCGACCATGCTATACGAGGTCACATCCGGTCACCAAAGTGATCATGTGAGAGTCAAACTAAAATGGTTTCTGTCGCCGAATTCTTCACATGACTCGGTAAAAAACACGTTTCCATTACCAATGGCCTTCGGATGTGGCATATCGAGCCGTCATAGGAAATATGAAAAAGGAAAATTTAGCCAGACAAGCTGACCTCATCTTGACGTCTGACTTGACCTCGACATGATATGATATCAGCCCTTGTTTCCACATTATTATGATATATTTACGACTCAAAGTAATGCTTTATTTCGTTGGGTGCCCATAAAGAATCCATGCGGCTTCTACGGCAGGTGCTAGATGGTCCCACAACGTTAATGAACAGCATTATAAGTCATTCGCGTAATCTGCGACGCCATCAAACATTTGGTCGGTGTCAATGGAGCGATCAGACGGGCGGGATTAGAACATTTCGTTTTTACAGAACAGAACGTTTCATTTTTCCACTCCCATGGTTGTGTCGAGAGAGGGCAAAAGGTTAAGTGCATTTGCCAGCCGGTCGCTGCTGACGAAATGCTCCGGACAATCACGGGTTACTGAGTTATATTTTACATGAGTCAAATATTGACTCAACACACACTGCCCAAATCAGGAACCTTTTGCATCAGATGTGTGAACGATTCAGTGCCAATAACTGCCACCTTCACAACGCAATTCATATAAAATGTTTTACAACGAAAGCAGTGCGACCCGTGGCATAGTAACGTACAAAGGTGCAGCCAGTTTCAAACAATACTTACGGGAATCGGGGACAAAAATGACGGGAATGCTCTGGGGATTTTCCAATCGAGTTGAGTTGTTTGCATCTCAAAACGTTGTGTAAATCTACTAGAGCATGGATTTAAATCCAACATCTCCAAACATCCTGAAGTTCCTTAAGCCACTTCGCGCAGTGAGCTTTCGTGAAAACCGCTGAAGGGTCGTGTAATTCGTATTCCGGGTCGCACAGTGTTCGACAGGCGTCAGTAAGCACCTGGATGCCTTTGAACTGTGGCGGTTGCCAACTCGTCATTGTGCACCGCCACCTACCAGCACTGCGCGAAATTGCAATACAAATAAAAAAATAAAGCCAATAGCTATATAGCAACTGTCAGCCGGTCGCTGCTGACGAAATGCTCCGGAGAATTACGGGTTACTGAGTTATCTGCCTGTGCTTGGCGATGACAATGCAGGGTAACTGACTGCGTGCACACAAGGCCTCAACATCCATGAGCCAATTGCTGGTACCAATGTATGGGAGCGCCGCCCAGCCCGTATAAAAGGCGAGTGTGAATGCAGCTGAGGTGGTGTGCGATCAATACCCGACGCATGCCAACGACCGGTAGTAAGCATTCATACCCGACGCATGCCAACGAACGGTGTTGGGCATTCAGAGTCCGCGTCGCCACACCTGCCTGGTTCTGACGGCTGTCCGGCGCTGTGTCTGCCTGCCCACCCCCGGGCCGACGACACAGCGCAGCTGGCCGGCAATGATAACTGGCCGGCGCGGTGACGCCGCTGCCGGCCACAGGCCGGATGAGCCTGATCGCCGAGACAGACTCCGGCGTCAGCCCAATGAGGATGTGCCGCTACCGGTCGGCCATGGCACGTCCCGGCCGGCAGCCGCGCTGCGGTCACCTCCCCGGTCAGCCTGATCCCCAGGCGGACCCTCCCCGGTCAGCCTGATCCCCAGGCGGACCATCCTTGGTCAGCCGGATCTCCGGGCGGACCCTCCCCGGTCAGCCTGACCCCAGACAGACCCTCCCCAGTCAGTTTGACCCAAGACAGACCCCCACTGCTTGAAAAAGCTGATGCAAGTCTCAGAGTCCCCAGTCCTTTCCCTAGGGTCCCGGAGAGCACCAGTACAAGGTGGCGGTATTTCTGCCTCTCAACAGAGAGCTGTAACAAATCATTCGACAACATGTGTTTCGGATCTCCGACAAAGGCATGTTCCTTTCGATATCACCTTTAAATCCGAACTCTCCCACTCATTTCATTCCCAGCAGAGACGCCGAGCCATCAGCCGACTGCTGCGGTGTTCAAAATCGTTCTCCGAGACTCCAAATCCAGGCTTACAAAGCACGCTTAATGGTGACGCGGAGCCGATCTCAGACCAGCAAAAGGACTGGCCGACGTGGGTTTGTCTTACCTGGCTCTCCAAAACTTGACGCCACCGAGCTATTCAACAGGTTGAGTGGAAAAAGGAACTCAGTCGAAGTTGAACGCTGAACGCAGTAACGCTGCCATTCATTTGGCACGCAGTCAAAAGATAAAGGCACTTAGTTCCTTTAATCAATAATTCAAGCAGTGAAGTAGTCCCGGCGGGCCATGGTCACTGGCTAAACACTGGGACGCCGTAAACTTGCATGGTTTTAACACTGCGCTGGAACAATGAACCACATTTGTGAAGAGAGCACCGCTACACATGTCTTTTTGCGAAAAGAGAACACATGCGACTGAAAGTATTCATCTTAAGCTAGCACAAGCATGTGAGCAGCATACGCAACCATTCGTCATCAACTAGCCGAAAGGCTGAGCGGCCACAGCCTCCCAGATAGCACCGCTTGAGGCAGGGATGTTTAAGCGTATTAACGGCAGCATTTGCAGACTAGGCGATTGCTGATCAGCCATGGCCGGAAAGAGATCAACCGTATGCACGTTCACAGCAAAAGTGTTCACATGCTGATGTACTGATAAACATGTATTGATGTGTAATGATTGGTAACATCCGTAAGTGCATCCCAGTCTGTCGTATAGACAGATCACGCAGTTATCATTGCAGAGCTTACTATAGCCAGCCTAACCCACCTTTTCTAACCCTTAACCATAGCCCTCCTTTTTTCCTTCTAACCCCCCTTGCAAGTTTCTCCTTGAACAGGCGACCGATGCTACCGGCTGGCATACAGCTGATATGGGCTCACGGCAGTTTATCGTTTCAATAACATGACAACAACAGGTTTACCACGCACTTATCACACGTATTTACTAAAACACGGAGCAAGATCGTGTGACTAAAACAACGTTTGAGATTGGCGCAGTGGGCAAGGACCTGTTACCCAGAGGTTGGTCGGGTCAAGTTTAAACCAGTGTGTCACACGGATCACGTGATACCCCCATTCCCACGGCAAAAGTGCGCCTCGAAAACAGCCGCTGTAGTAAACGCCTTAGGGGAGAAATCAAAGCCATAATACTACAGGGTTTCGTTGAACTCGCGGATCAATAGCTTCATTTTTGCGGATCTGTTTACCTAAACGGCGTGTTTCAAGCTTCGTATCATTTATGAGGCAAAAATTTTGACACTTCAGTGTGCTGCAAACATTACAGGATGCACGCGTTGGAAAAAGCAAGGCAAATGAAATTATTGTTTCTATGGTGAAAAGCATGGGGTCAAACGAGATATCTCCAACAGGTTTAACTACTTCAGATTGAAATTCTGCGCAGTTAGAAGGATTTGGAGAAAGTGATATTACTGGTCAAATCGTAGGCGTTTGATGCAACAAATAAATGACAAGTACAAAATAGTAGCGTACTCCCTTTAACAACGGTATCCCATCAATGGGGCGAAGACGTACACAGATGCATTGAGCAAAATTGGCCGTCCTGAATGCCTTAGTTCTGCACCTAAATTGACAAGAACCCCACGCAACCGGCGAATTATGTTAGCAAGGGCAGCCTGGGAGCCTCCTCATCGTAAACTAATCCACACAGACTTCATTCATTGGGCGCCCCATCACATCACTCCAATTTCATTTCATCCATTCTAATCATTCAATGAAGTCACATTCGTTCCTATTCAAAGCGTAAAGGCCTGGATATAGACAGCGCGCCTGATGGAACGGTGGAGCCCATCGGCAGACAGCGAGCGCCCGGCATGACGTACGTTTACGCCTTACGGTGTCCATGGCCGGTGCACTCTGGAGACTCGGCCCGACCGGCCTGTTCAACGACTTGGTCCCTTGTCGCCCCTCCTATAAGCGTCGATAGCGGGATCTCTCTCCGCAACAAGCATCCCGCCACATGGGACTTGTAAGGGTTGGTGTACAGCACGTCGGAAGAGAACGGGCTGCGTCCTGATCTCTCTCGGGGCCTTGCACACCAACGGATAGATCCGGTTACAGCCGTGCATAAGCCTGCATCCCGCGTGGTCCAAACTGGTCCCCGGCCATATCATATGACCTACGCCCCTTCATGCCGTTACCCCCGAGGTCAAGTGAAGGACAGCAAAACGATTGAACCGTCTCCTAGCCCAGAATCGAGCGATATCGGGCCTTCGAGTCGCGCTGCTCATCAAACATTCATCTGCGTAAGAGCAGGACCGCAGTCGCCTGGCGGCTCCTGAATCATGACCACAGCCGAGCCGTATTGCTCGGCCACGTCCCACGTTCGTCACCATTCGTGGCTGCGATGATCCCTATATGACTCTGCCCTCGTAAAACAGGAGCATGGCGCAAAGCAACCAAACGTATGTGATTCCGGCGAGAGCTCTAACTGATCGATTTGATAGCAACTACGACCCATATTCACCCGTTCTACTAGCCGTTGACACATACGGCTGCGAGCCATGTTACGGGCGCGTCGCAACATGAAATGCTGGTAGGCTCGAGTCCCGCGTGAATTTCGACGAGAATAAGATAGCGTTCGGCTATTGCCATCACCGACCTTGGAATTTGCCACAATCTGTAGTTGTAAGGTCACGCTCAATGTCATAATACTCAATCCAGTAACTGAATTATTCGTCCTCCACTTTTGCAGCCCACCCTCACTTTTACACGTTCATTTACCCACAGCCCATTTACTCACTTACCTCCCCGCTGCCCTGTCCCGTTCAGAGAGAGACACAAACCAAGCATCGAGTACCGCCTTACATATCGCCCCCCCCCCCCCCTCCATAAGCCAAGCGGAGGGAAGGAGGCATGCTGCGACCCACGCTACGCGGGGAGGGGTCAAGGAGCCAGCCTCGGGGCGCACAACCGTCCATGGTCCGGCCAAGATGGGGGACGACAGCCTGTGTACCCACATTGAGCCAGGGCATCGAGAGCCATTGAGAGGCATCGGAGTCCTCCAGCAGCCACAGTTCTGCTCCATTGAGGACTTGTCCTCAGGTCGGCTCCTCCCCTGGAAGACCTCCCCGAGATAATTCACACAGATAATTCCTCCCCAGAGACTTCCTGGAAACTTTCCTCGGAGACTGCATGTTTCAATCCCTTGAATCACGTTTTATCTCCTCGCAATTTCTTGGAGCTGGGTCGGCCCGCTATCGTTCTCTGCCTGATCCAGTCGTCTGGCCGGGATGTCCCCTTCTCCAGTATGTTGCCGGCCGGCCTGCCCTTATTGAAGGGATTAGGTCCGGCGTGCCCTGCGGCCAGAACCTGGGCGTCTAGTCGCCTGCGGTTGGTGCAAGGCCCGCCCGCACTCTTGGGGCCTCGCCTCGGGCGGGTTCTGCGCCCCCCCCCCCCCTCCCCCCCCCCCCCCCCTCTGAGCCAGTTCCTGCATGGCGCCGACACGGCGAGAATCTGGGGTGTGTGGGGCGAGGGCGAGGCAGCCATGCTGTTTTTTCTTCCACCGACGGCCGCGCGCCGCGCGTCTATCAGTCTTGTCCGGCCGGCCAGTGGTACATGCCCCTCCCCCCCCCCCGAAATGGCGGCCCAAAACGGAAAAATAGGCTGCTGTCGTGTGAAGTTCTGGAAGGATTGCCGTTTACCTCGCCTGACCAGCTTTCGCGCGTAGCTCAATTCTGCATATCAGTTCACCAGCCAGCGCCCTCCTGCTGGTGCGGGGAGGTTAGGCGTACGTTCTGGCTAATCTGCGTGAATTTCCAAGGCTCCGTTCAGCGTAATGGTTCTGTTCGGTTCGCAGGGGACTTCTCGGCCACAGGCGGCTTGCTTGCTGTCCTACGCCCAGCCGGGAAACTTCACCGATCCTGGACAGGCGGTGTGAAAAAATGCAACGTGTCGAAATGTATGCCTACGGTCTAACAAGATCATTCTATGAAATTTTGAAAAATCCGGTTCCTCAGAAGCTGCTGCAATAAAATGTTATACAAGATCCCAGATCCAACAAGCTTCTTCGACAAAAGTTTGAACAATATCCAGAATCCCAGACGATCCTTCGACAAAAATTTCAAAACAGATCCAGGGCCCAAAAGGATCCTTTGAAAAATTCCAAACAGTCCCGGGATCCCAGAAGATCTCGGATCAAGATCACAGGGATCCGAAAGTGGGATTTTTTTGGGATCTTGGCACATGTCTGATCGAGATGCATGAAAAAATGCAAGCAGCATAAGCTAAAACCGGTTTTTAAAAGGACCGAGTCGTTGCAGACTCGATTGTTGCCCGTTGTTCACAAGGCAATTTTGGGCACGCAGCCCCGCGTTTAAAAGTTCTTTGTCACAACGCTATGCCGCAAGACGCTTGCAAACAGCCTTGGCACGCGCATGACAGTACTGCATTACGTTTAACCACGGCTCTAATAGCTAACCTCATTTGTTGACGTATGAAAAGGGCAAACCAAAGGTCGGTGCGTTCCAAACTACGAACAAAACACAACAAATTGGGCGTAGATCAGTGAGGTAACTCCGTCAACTGCCATGACCTGAGACAGTTTGCTTCTAAGGAATGCTCAATTAAGGTATCATCATCCCTGCCACACCTTACGATTCTGCCTTTTGTCGTTTTCTCCCGTCGCCCTAAAATGAGCATCACGCCTTTTTGTACTTTTCACACGTTGTAACACCAGACGCGTACCACTTTATTAGGAATACCATCCTTCTCGCCATCCTTCTAATCACTCAGAATTCTAAGTCGAAGTAGCCGACCCTGCGGTAGAAATCTCCTTTGACTCCATATTCACCACTACGGAAGTAATGCATTTGATTTGCCTTGCCTTTCCCAACCTGTTCCGTAATTTTTTGCAACACACTAATGTGCCAACATATTTGTGTAAAAAATGTTGCGAAAGCTTGAAACAATCTGTTTAGATAAAAACGATACGAGTATGAAGATAGTAACCCTCGAGTTCAACGAAGGGCCGTACTATGGCTCTGATTTCTCCCTTTGGGCGTTTACCTCAGTTACTCCTTTCGAGACGCAATTTGGCTTGAGAATGGGGAGTATCACATGATCTATATGACGCACTGGTGGATCTATATGACGCACTTCACCCAACCAACTTCCCGGTAACAGGTCCTTGCCCGCTGCGCCAATCACAAGCGTTCTTTTATCCGCACCATTAGTGGTGCCCACGTTGGTTGTCATGATGACAGTGGTCACAACTGTAGGAAATAAGTGTAGTGTTGTAAAAAGGCGTTTCCAGCGTAAGCTGGATTCGAAAAAACTTAATATTCACATCCTTGACGTGTTTTGATGGTACTGCAGCAGCACTACCTAGTGCTACTATTATAATAACTAGTCCTGAGATGTTACTAGAGCTTGTTTTTTTCTTCAAAGATGCCTTAAAAGGTGGTATACTTCCTTTAAAAGCGCTGCAATGGGGATAGCACCCTGGCCCTCCCTCAGAAGTGCAAGCAAAAAAGATTGCGTGACGCCCGTCGTCGCGCACCACTTTTATGGAGCCATAATGAACGATACAGTAGCTCTATAAGCGACCATATCACACGGTTTAGTTGGGATTCGGCCCCAAGCCTGCTTCGTAAATGTGCGCGCCGCTAAGCACTCAGCACTGGCCACCCAGTTCGCTCTCCTCGCAGCGCTCACATATGCCCAGATTTTACTAGATTCTTGGAAACTGCAGCTGTGTTTCACATACATTTTAGAAACCGCGGGCGTATTTCACACACATTTTAAGCCCACGCAGTTTGAGATACGAGTACGGTCTAGCGGCGCAAATTTTTTTCCGAAATGTCAGTCCTCAGCCCGGCCCATCCCGGCCAGACAGGGATTCAGCTCGCAAAAGCCAGCTGTACTTCAATGCTGACTCGGCATTAACCCGCAAGACTAAGTCATTTGCAACTCATATTATGTCATTCCCCTTCATTTTATATCTATGCATAACACACGCATAAAATATGCTGCCAATGTCATTTAGAGGGAATGTTCCCTATTTGCAGATACTGAAGCAAGCATTAGGTATGATGATATAAGCTCACTCGTAACTATAGCTATACTCCTGAGTGAAATGTTGCCTCCAGACAAGACTATTTCTCTGTTCAGTAGTTATTCTCCCCAATACTTCTGTGTCTGATTACGTCATCGTGCCTCGCACAACATTGATTGAGAGCCAATTGACGGCCGCTATATCTCGAAACCGTGCCAGAAATGAACGCCAGATATGAAAAATTCGACAATCGTATTTTTGGGCTCGGTCGCTACATGACCAATGGAATGACAGGATTTGAATGGCGTAAGTATGGCGTCATTGATGTGTGCGTTGCCTTGAAACGGTCTGCACGAAATAGTCTACACATATTCGTGGGCGTATGGCTCAAAGACTACAAGGGGTTAGGTCTTAAGGACATGGCTGTTAACTGCACCGAATGATCTTCAAGATGGCTATTTTGGTTTAAAACCCCCATACAAAGGGGGAAAATTTCCTTTAATGCACAACATTATTTGGCTAGCATGAATGCTTTACCTTCGACGGCAGTGATAAAAATACCTGGACTAAGGAATTTGCGCTGTACTTAGGCTGTCTTTTAACACTGTAGTGTTAGGCACTCACACATGCCAGAGGTTTTGCCCTTGTTTCTTCTTCAGTAAACCGTCGGCTGTTTTTTTAATTGCATGGATCAACTGATGGTTCGCATGAACCGAGTAAAAAAAACCTAGACATCTCAAGTCAAGGAAGTCAAGGAAAGTCTCCGCACTTCACTTTAGGGCGTGTCCCACCTTTGGGCATATTTCAGAAACCCATTCTGGTGAAACCTCGTCAACTTTAGTCTAATAATAGCACTGGGTAGTGCTGCAGCACAGTCAAGACATAATAAGGATGACAATTTTTATCATTTTCGAGTTCAAAATACGCTGAGAACGCTTTGTAACAGCATGACAACCCTTTCCTGCAGTTGCAAAAGCCGTCGTCATGAAAACTGCCGCGGCACCTCCACTGGTGCAAATAAAAACAGTTTTTAATTGACCCAGCAGGCGACAAGGGCTAGTTACCGAGAAGCACATTGATTGAAGTTTGAAACAGTGCGTCACTATGGAGCATGTAATATTCCAATTCCCACAGCCAAAAAACGCCTCGAAAACAGCCAGTGTGATAAAAAGTCTGAGGGGAGAAATGAAAGCCACAATATAACATTTCGTTTCATTAGCGAAACACGAACTTCAAAACCTTCTGACAAATTAGTGCGCTGCAAACATTACAGAACACACACAACGCAAAAAGCATGGCAAATGACTTGCATTCCTTTTATAGTGGCATTCAGTGAGTCCAATGATATTTCTGTCGTTGGAGCGGCTACTCCAACTCGAAATTCTGAGCTTTTCAGAAGGATTTCGAGAAAACGGTGTTGCTGAGATATTGTACGCGTCTAATCTAACAAGGAGTTCAGGTCTTAAAATGGTGACATACTCCCTTTAAGCTGTACACAAACACGAACACCATTTGAATGCGTAACAGTGAGGGCCTATTGGCCGGATGGTTAAATCGTCGGATTCCCACGAAGGTGGCCCGGGTTCGAACTCCGGTTACGCCAGGGCTCCAGGACGCTTCTATGAACATAGCAGTCGCTGGCAATACAAGGATCATGATGATGTACGTCACGTTTTTGTTTTTTTTTAATCGTCACAGTCGCTTCAAAGTCACGACCTGCATCGAACAACCAAACGCAGGTTGCTATATGGGCTTTGTTGTCCTAATGTGGATACATCATGCAAAAACATGAAAGGACGGCCACAAGACGGCTTTGCAAATATCTACATCTCCCTCTCACTACTACTATCCATGTTCCATTTGACAACCACAACCACGCCGCTCGTTAAACTGCGAACAAGCAAGGAAAGCAAAAACAGTTGTACAATCAATTTTGTCACTCAAATGACATCATGCACATTTAGCACTGTCACAAAAAGTACGTGAAATATTCTTGAAGCAAAATTTCTGCGAAAAGGAAAATGGAGCACTGAAGGCTTAAAAGCTGGCTTTACGTTTCATATAGCCAACTGACTTCACATGGGATAAGTAATGGATCTTGGGTCTAACTCAAGTGTTATGAATGCGTATGACGTCAATCAGACGTCATATGGTGCACTGGCTTTTTTCACACCTAGCCGTACACATATACAAATTTTAGAAGAGAGGGAAGAGTAGACGAAACAAAGCTTTAACGTGGCCTTCAAGTCAAATCCCAATGACAATCGTAGCAAGGGATAACCGTATCATACGTTAGAACCCCTGTTATAGTGGTCATAGATTGTTTGTTCTTTAGGCCAACTATGTTACTCTGTAACTCTGTCACCATTCTACAATTAAGACAACTAATGCGCATATAATACACCAGTAACTGCGGTCCGCATTGACAACTAACGGAGGTAAAAGCAATGAAAGACACGTAATGTCCGGCTCAGTTAAAGGGGATGTTCCACATTTGAAGATATTGAGATAAGCATCAGGTATGATGGGAAAAGCTTACTTGTAACTATTCGTGGGCTTTCAAGGGCCGCGTTTCCTTTCAACTACTGTGTTATTGGTAGACAAACGCAAGCCCCGCCCACTCGAATGCTAGGCTGTTTCATACCAGCTACTGACTACCTTACATTGGCCGCGCATCTGTGCCCATCAAATTTGGGAAGAAGAATAAGTTTGTGAGCATGCGGCAGCGTGACCGCAGTCAAAAAGCTCTTGTAGATGAGGATAGAAGTAACGGGAAAGATCTTGTGTGCGTGCCATTCATACCACAAAGTATTGGCAGTATTGGCAGCTTAAATTCAGCTGGCCTCGATGAACCCTAGGCACTATTTTTCAGCCCTATCTCTTAGAAGCAGTCACCTATCATCAAGTTGCAAGCTTAGAAAAAGAATGTCCCGCTAAATCCCTAGTAGCCCGCACGTTAACTAAAAAAGCCAAAGCACTAACATGATGCCGCCTGCGCTGCGCGCCGCCAGATTCATGGACGCCCCGCCGACTACCGAGATGTTACGTTTTGCGAGCCCAGTAGTCGACAATTGTGACGTCACACCCTACGCATCACGAATCCATCGTGGCCGCCCGACCAATCATAGGACAGGATTTCGACTATTGGTCGCACGATAGTCAAGATAAAGCGCGGCCAAGTTTCAAAAACGACCCTAAATGGCAAAATTTAATAGTTCGCCAAAGTGCGCCCCATTACGTCATTGTTTCGTGGCGTCATAGAATGGTTTTGTGACGACAGTAATACCGTGCAACATCTGGCAGCCAGACCCAAAGAATACCTCGAAACACACGAAAGCTGACGCCAAACGGCCATTCTCGTCGCGGGCGCCGTATTGAGTGGCGGTCTAGTGAATGGGTTGTTTGTGAGTTTTTTGTCTTGGTACTGGTCGTAACAGAAGCTTTGGTGGGCTCTTTGACATCCACAACATAGCGATCGCCAGCTTGTAGGGCTGATTATTAATATCAAAGCACGATATGCTGTGAAGACTCATGTAGCTCCATGAATCTTACGGAAACCTGTCTAGGGCTGTTGAGGATGTCAGTACTGTATTGTCGATTTATCCTTGCCTGCAGTGCTGTAGTCCTGGCATTGATATCATGTGATGTGCACAGCAGTTTCTTTCTTCCTTATTTGTGACTGGAAATGCAGTTGCATGCAAAAATTAATAAATCTGCAACATTGCTATGAATTGATTGCCAAACCATTGGTATTCCTGAGGTAAAGATGCTAAGGTTGAGCTACCAAGAATGTTTTTCTTGCTTAGGATTTGTATGCAATTACTAGTTAACCCTGATATGACCATTGTGGTGCAACAGCATTCTTGCTGGTGATAGTCCTCTGGCGTTAGATCATTTGTTACGTCATTAATAAATGATAAGCTGTTATTATAAAAAATAAGCATAGGCTGGGCATAGGGGAGTCAACCAATGCGGTGCATTGTGTAATGGCACGGGTCAACAGTGTGATCGTAGCACTACCTCAGTGCTGTACTTTGGCATGTCATAATGAAATATGATACGGTTTTTGTACTGCAATCCCTACTGCTTTCATTGCAAATTCCATGGTGAAAAATGGGTCCAGCGTGCATTCTTGTATTAACTCCGCATCTGGTATACGACTGACCAAAAACACATGATACAGTATACAACTCACTTTCAGCAAAGCACACAACCAATAAGTGACATCACTTGCTCAGCCTGTTTTGGGAATCTACAAAACATAGGTCACAAAGATGCAAACACGTTTTCTGCTTCCACAGCCATGCAACACGCTCGGCCATCAGGCTGATTCACTCAAAAATATTGTTCACACAATTAATAACGCGCGCATAGCAAGAAAATAGTACATGTAGTGGAATGACACTGCCAGCTTGCTGACCTTGCACAATGCTGGAGACATGACAAAGTGCATGTAGGTATGGTTGGATAGGCGAAATGCATGGATATGATGAAGCTGCCGGTGCACACAAGGCTCACAATAAAACATTATTAAGTGTTATCCAAGAAACCAACAGCAATATTTCTCCACCTTACTCAGCATCCAGCATCTCACACAAGTTCCAGTGACTATGACAATGATGCCTCACAAACAATGCTTGCCTGCATACCGAATTTGTTAAGACAGTTGTATGTGCGTTCATAATAATACAGCACTGTATTTTCAGAATTCTTAAATGAAAGACAATTTTGCAAAGCTGTATAACGCGAGCTTATACCAAGCATGTGCATTATTGAGCTGTGCTGACCCGTCCCTAATGCCTAAATGAATTACTTATATAGTGGCATGCAACGGATTAATTACATGCCGCAATACCTCCATAGCTTTGAAAGTTGGCAAGATCATAATAAAGTAGCTAGTTGTCTTTGAACACCCCTGCAGCATGGGTGCTAGTGTTTCTTTCAGTTTGCCGACACCACTACCTTACCACGTTCAAACACAAACCTAAAGATAAAGGCCGGTATCAATATATCACATTTTATTGGGAGTCATTAGATTTAAAGCAAAACCAAAACAATGTTCTCTCGGAAGTACAAACCTTGCACGCACACTCTCCATCATACCAAGATCAATGATAAATCAAGCCATTGGCGCGCACCACCAATCATCACACCCATTTCAAGCGCCTGATACACACTCATTTCAGATAAGTGTAATCCCACACTTGAACAACCCGCAAGACTGTCAAATTCCAGGTTTTCTCGCAATTTCCGCACAGGTTTTCGGTTATAACACCGTATTTCACCGCCAGCTCCCTTCAAATCAAAGTCCCAATGGGGGTTCATGCTGATGCAACTCAAGAGGTTGTATTTTGAGGACACAGTTTTTCGTTCAACATTTAAATTTGCCCCACAGTGTGTGTTAAATATTAAGTAACATATATCTAAAATTGCCGTAATACTTACCTAATTTTCTGATGTCTTGCTAACCCATAAGCCCGTGCAAGGTTTTGTGCTCCGGTAGACAAGGCGCCAACCGAGCTGTTTGTAAGAAATGTGTCGAAAGAAGGAGAAAACCCAGTAGCGGAAAAAGTCAGATTTGCCATCGCGTCTTCTTCCTTTATAACATTCGGGAGAGGGCCGCTCTTTTTCAGTCCTATACCTCTTTGCAGACAGTGGCGTTCTCTCTTTGTGGCATTGGCCTTTGGTCCGGAAATAAGGAAAATGCCCCGTTGGCGACGAGTGCCGCATAACCCGCAAGCGCCCACGCTTACGTTCCTGACGCGCATTCAGCAGCGAAATCTATACTAACAGCCAATCACCTTCCGCGGATTGTATCAGACGTCCCGCATCATCGCTCTTGCAAGTGTATCAGCGGCCATGCCGTTTTAACCATAAGCAGCCAGCCTGTAATATAACGGCAATCCTATAAACCAATGTCAAGGTGACTTTGAAGCAGTCTCCCAATAAACCTTTTTGCTCTTTTGCGGGCGTATAACTCAGGAACCAGAGGGCTTTGGGTCTTAAAACGAGTATGGCCATGAACTTCATCAAAAGGTCCTCAAATGTCTATTTCAGTTCAAAACCCCATGTAAAGGTGGAACATTCCCTTCAATAAAGCATTGATATTGATTATCAAGTCAGGTTTGCGTATGAAAAAAGGTCTAAGTGCACCTAACCCTGACAAAGACAACTAAATGCAGCGTGGATGCTCTGTCTATATGAAAAAACTCACCGAACTACTGCTCAGTGATGTAAGGCTATTCATTAAAAATTAGGGCTTCGTTGCTGAGCATATTTTTCTTAGATGTTTACTTTAAGTTGCTCGAGTCGTGCAACCTCGTCCACTAGTGTGTCAAGTCTTCCATAGGTTCTCTGTTACCGATGCTATTGCCGTAAAATAGAATATGATTTTTGTTTGACCGTATTGTGCTCTCTGGTCTTTAGATAACTATAAAGCGTAAAGATTAACAAAAAAGCAATTATTTTGGTTCTTGAAATTTTTGACCCGCAAATAACGCCAAGTCTGTCCCACAACCCAGCCGAAAGCCCGTGGATTCTGGCAGGTCGGGTGTTGGCGGGTTAAAAAGCTGCATTTCTAGTAGGGTCTGAAACTACCCGGCTAGGATGGTTCAGACTCGAACCGTCCTTCGATTCGCGTAGCATGGGCTTCGCGATCGTGTGAAAAATCACAAACCGAGCGTAGAGATCGACGTCACTCTTGCTGCTCACGTCACATCCTTAGCGATCGTTTTTAAAAGCTGATGGAGCGCCCCATGTACCATACTAGTTACACAAAATCGCAACTAAAATACTAACCGCATCAGCCAGCACAGCGCTATACCAATGCACCAAATGTACCAGGCACGGTATATCCGATTCTGCAATAATGGCAGGGTACACAGCCTCAACCTACCATGTGTGGTGCTTTATGCGTCCAACGATAAAATCCTTCGCCGCAGTGAACGCCTTGTCCGTTGCCTCCGGTTACAGAGCTGCGTGCGTTCGTGCGTGCGTGCGTGCGTGCGTGCGTGCGTGCGTGCGTGTGTGTGCGCGCGCTTGACGTGGAAACAAGGGGTGAAAGCACACACCAATGTCACCGCCTGCTCCCAGCTACTGAAAGTCGCGCTTGCCGTAGTCTTGCCATGTGACGAGACCACCCCGCGACCGGCAAGCGACTCGCACTGCTCCTGACGCACGGTCAGCGCGCCCCGCCAAAACAACACGGGCTGGCTGGCTCCCAGCCTGAACGTTTCGTCTGTTTACACCCGCCTGTCGACAAAAAACGTGGATTGTGGCGGGCGGGGTCGAATGGCCCACATATCGTCAGGGCAGATTGGCGCCAAAATTGCCGACAGTGACCTCGACCAAGACAGCCTTAAAAGCCATTTGTCTTCATTTTCTTCCCGGTGACGAAGGGATAGGAATTTTTAGTAGGCCTGATCTGATGGAGAGTCGGGCCAAGATGTATACACTGCAGTAATGTAAAATAGTCGAAATAAACAAGATGTACACACTGCAGTAATGTAACAGTCGTAAGAAAGCTGCGTGCTTATAAGACAAGATGCACTTTAAACACATCAATACAGGATCAATCTTAAATTACTTGCCACTCTGGTGACGCTCGATTTATTACTTGTTTACTAGGCTGAACATTTATTGGCTGGGAGTGCCGCGACCTTCAAAATTTCAGTTACTAAGATTCGGTGTGACCTGATGGACAAGGGCGGGTACTCCTGGTCACCTGGTAATGGGTGATTGGTTATTGCAAAAAACTTAGTCGCAAAATCAAGACTTCAAATGATCTGAGCAAATTCATAGCCAGAACAACGTGTTTCCGGGCTGAGGGTTGCACCAAATCGTACAAACAAAGGTTGCCTTGTGACTCATAACCCCGTTTTTCTTTATTTTGACCACTGATGGATGTGATTATGCGTAGTCTTATACCCGCTGATTCCGACGAATGTTGGCGTCAAAGAAATGATTCAAGTCAATTGCTGACCGTCATAGTACTATATGTGGCCTGCGTGGATGCTGGCTGTCATCCAGAAGCCGACGCGCCTCGGCCGTCCGACTGCCATACCCGACGCGGATTGAGAACAGCTGGCGCGACATTCTGAAGCTCTGCTCGTGCTGACAACAGCCGAATCCATATGGTTCGTTGTCCCAATTGGATTAGGTCTTGAAAGTTTTGACATCTGGACGAGGCCCGTCGTTTCCGCAGGAGTGCGTGGGTTCCACAGAATACCGGAGCGTGCGGCATCTTTCATGTCTGCTCACAATAATGAATCGAGCAATATTTACCTGACTGGGTCGCCCTTGATCTCTTGAGGAAGCGTATAAACAAAAATATGTCGCTCCATCCTGAGGTCACAACAGCCGTCACAACCCCCAAGGAACGGGTCGCCCTATTCTATACTAACGGGTAAACTTTGTCGACACCCACGCGTCTGCGCTGATACGGGATTGGGAAGTCAGTCAGCAGCATAAAAAACAGGGCTGATCCAAGCATACTCTAAAGTGCGGCATTCGTGGTTGCATTGAAAAAATCAAATTCACAGAAATATTAGCATTATTTGAAGTAACAGTGCAGGATCTGAAGTATGCGTTGTTGGTTCAGCTTTCAAGCAGATTACACAGAATGCCTTGAACACACATGGGAGCTCCTCAGAACTTCAACGCCCCGTGCTCAAGTAAATTACCAACCTTGAGCGGGTTGATCTTGACTTCACCAGAAGTCTGCATGATCTGTTATGCGCAGGGCAACAAACCCAACGTTTTGAAGCTGGTCACACAACGCCCACTTTACGACAGCTACCGAACAACCCAAGACGTTGCATGAATTATTACAAGATTGTAGCAAGTGATTGCTTCGACATTGAGACCATCCGCCTGTTTATGACTCGTCCAAACTGTTCCTGACGCAGCCATGGTCGACGTTCAGACACCGCAGCCGATCCAGATCCGATGCCGTTTATTTACGCCCGATCTGTGAGCTGCGCCATCTCCAGCTCAGCGTCTGGGGCGGCCGTGGCGCCGGAATCAGTCGTAGTCATCGAGCCGAGCGAGGCCGCGGTCTCGGTGATGCCACCGCTGGCGCCGGTCAGACGAGTCGAGCCGCTGCGCCGAGCCGAGCCGAGCCGCTGCCGGGGCCGGTCAGACGAACCGAGCGGCGCCGTCGGCTTTACGAGAGTGGCGCGACAGCGTCGGTCATTCTGCCGCGCGCTGCGTTACCCTGCACGCTGCCGTCCATTAAATCGGCAGTGTCGACCCGGGGCCGCGCGGCGCCGCTCCGCTGGCCCGCTCGGCGTCCCCACCCACACACCCCGGACCGCTGCTTCGGCTGGTGTGGAGCTGGGTACAGGTCCGCGCAAGCAGATGGGTGGCTGGGTACTTGGTCGATCAACCCACGACACGCCACGTACTGTTTTTTTCTCTTTTTTTTTGCTGGGATTTGGAATACTGCGACTTCTCTCGTGCCCAACACCGAAACATGACCGGTTTTTTGTATTGTGTTTGCTAGCATTTTTCGTGAGCATGTCTACCACTGGATTGGCTTTTTTGAAGTTGGAAAGGCTGAACTCCATTCTGTGAGAGGGTTCTCGGATCCCCTCCAACTGGGTACGATCCTACACCTCGGCAGGTGGTGCAGGATCTGATGGATTCCGATTCCGATTCCGACGGAACGACAGCGGGGCGCATCGAACTTCTCCATTAGGACCGGTCACCGACGAGCAGCGGACTCTGTGAGAATGCTACTGGGCAGGACAGAATCGGGGGCGAGTAGCGGACTCCGCGAGCCCGGAGCCGATCCGGGGCAGACCCGGGGCCGAGTTGCTGGGGTCAGCTCTGGCCGCAGCGCCTGCCTCCTGCGCCGCGAATGGGCCGACGAAAGCCGCCCCTGTGCACAGGTGCAGCGTGCGTCAGCACTCGAGACCTGTCATCGGGTTAGTACTCAGAGCAGTCGGACTGAGCCGCCGCTGCCCTGCGCGCAGGGCCTTTTAGTCCAGTGCTGGCCTCACCGTCCAAACTACTGAACGGCTGCGATCGGTCGTGGCACAGCAGCGCCGAACTGGGAGTCCCTGTGTGTTCACACCAATTTGCTTTTCGCACTTTACGGCTAAATCGTGGCCCATTGGAAGTTTGATGTCTACGACGGCAAAATGAATATAAAATGGATGGCGTTTTATTTCTGCAGCACGACGTTCGAACACTTTCAGGGCACTTCAATATTGATTGAAAACGGACGTAAACCTTAATTGAAAGTTATTTCATTGATATGCAAGCACACAATCATAGCAGCTTTGAGATACCTTCCTGGAATATGTGATAAAGCCGCTTGGCTGTAGACGACATAATACATCTTTATCAACTTACATCTTATTTTCAGCTAGCGCTCCCTCCCCTCCCGCGCTCTTGTATTGTATTGTATTGTATGATTTTGTGGCTGAGAACCAGGAGTCCAAGAATTGTACTTATGCAAAATAGTGACAACCAATACCCAAGGTCTTGTGCTCTCGAAAGAACCAGTGAGAACCAGGAACCAGGAGCTAGGCCCATAGTCTGCTAAAGAAGCAATGCAAAGGTGGATGCAGAGTTCGCTTTGGTCGAAAGAAGTAGAGGGAACAGGGATGCGGGGTTTTTCGTTGTCCAAAGAACCAGTGGAAACTAGGATCCCGTGATTGATATGGATGAAAGAGGTAAAAGGAATCACGCTGTAGGGTTTTGTTTTATCTAAAGAACCGGTAGAAACCAGGATCCAAGTTTTGATCTGTCAAAAGATCAGTGGGAACCAGCATCCAGGGTCTCGGTTGTCGAAAGAACTAACTGGAACCAAGATCTAGGGTTTTGTTTCATCGAAGGAACCATTGGGAGCCGGGGACCAATACTGGGAACCAGGCACATGTCTGGCTGCAAATGCTACGAAGTGTATGTAACGTGCTCGTCCACATGTTACGATTCCACACCCTGCGTCGACAAAAAGGCTGCGCCAAACGGCAAAGTTTGTTGATCACACATCGCCAAACTTGTTACAGAACTTCACCAAGGGCGCTCACAAGGTGCAAGCACATTTCATTGTTGTCTCAGAGCGCCGCTGCGTTGGGCCATGAAACGCATGTCAGTTCCGTATTTTTGTGGAAGGTACCGTCGCATTTCCTTTTGAAATTTAGCATGGTCGGTTTTGTATGCAGGGCTATTTGACGCAGTCGCATCGCGCAGACGGATATCATCTGCGCCTGCCCGAGGGAGTCTCTTACGTGTCACCCAACGCCTTAACATGGTTACACCGTACAGTTACGAAGACCCTCTCACCTTTACTCCCATGCCATCTGCTGGGATAAACAGTCAGTTACACCTAGGATTGAAACTCAAGTACGTTCTTGCCATGTACAGAAGTCAGGCAATGGAAGCGCTCGACCACTTTTACTCCAACCGGTACAAATATCAACATTACGAGTTCTTATACTGTAACTACTTGACCCTCAATATCCCAGGAGGTAATGGTTATTGCTTACTTGAAATATATTAAATACGTGAGTAATACATATTTCAATGGTTGGCTAGTCGATCGCAAGCCCAAAACAGTTGAGAACCGTCGCACTTCTTGATTCCTTCGAGCTGAAATTGAATGTCATCCGAAGCATTTCCTGAGTAATGGTTTCCCTTTGAGGGTTACCCATTTAGCCGTTCGGAGGTAACTTGATTCTAGGCATCTTCCCCGTCCAAGCCCTATGACGTTCCAAAACTCAAAACGTATTTTGGTCCACCGTGCTTTGGCTCAGAATCTGAAAGCCCCAAACGTGAGTGGATCAGCCTGTTCTCGAAACTACATCCATCCCAGAGGCTGTCGCCAATCACCAGCCCGTCATTTTCAGCGCCCCGGCCTGCCGCCATCGCTGTCCGCGCCCGGCTGCCGTCACCACAAGGCCGGGGAGACGAGCTGAACGGGACTGTCTCCGTCTCCGTCTCCGTCTCCTGCCCGCTGACTGGGAGCCGCTCTACAGCACGGCGGCTGTGGTCGGGAGGCTGGCGGCGTTCACGGACGTCTGCAGTGTGGCAGACGACGAGCTCTACCTGGCCGGCACAGCCACAGCATCGCGGCGCCGCCCGGGCTGTCCGCGGCTGAGGGATGACCCGACATCGACACGGCGGTGAAGGAGCGCGACGCGGCCAGGCGAGCCTGGGAGCAGAACGGGACATCTGAGGAGCGACACGACCACCAGATAAGCGGCAATAGGTCGAAGATTCTCCTCTCCCGCACCACGCGGAAGCAATCTGTGATGGCCTGTCGACCGACCGACGAGGCTTCCGGATTCAGATAAAGAGAGCTTTGCATTTCGACCAGCGAGCGTCACTCCCTCTGACTCTGATGACGTCACCGACCGGGTAGAGGAGTTCAACGCTCGCTTCGCGTTGGTCGGCCCCCGCGTCGCCGCCGAGGTCGACCGCATTGGTAGCGTCGATGCTGGACCTCGGCCAGCCCGTGTAAGCGCCTCCGCTCTGAGACTCAGACTCGACACCCTGCCAGAGCTGTCCAGGGCAGGCCTAGCTGCCCCGCGTGTGCGCCTCCGCTCTGAGTCTCAGGCTCGACACCCTGCCAGAGCTGTCCAGGGCCGGGCTGGCCATCCCGCGAGTGCGCCTCCGTTCTGAGACTCTGGTTTAACACCCTGCCAAAGCTGTCCAAGGCCATCAGCTCCATGAGCTCCTCCCGTGAGGTAGGTCGGTGTGCCGCTACACGCCGTTGTAGACTGTTTCCCAGTCGTCGGACCTCATCTCCTTCATCTCATCAACCGCTCTATCATCACCTCTGTCTTCTCACTAGTCTGCAAACTGTCTCGTGCCACTCCAGTGCATAAATCCGGCGACCGCTCCGACCTCGACGACTTCAGACCCATTTCAACACTGTCCGCGCTTTCCAAGAACATGGAGAAGGTCTTGTCTATTTAACTCGTGGCATGCCTCTTGCAAAATAGAGTTATATCTCCAAACCGGGACGCGTGTCGATCGTGTCATTCAACGGAGGACACCGTGCTCGACGCTGTCCATTGGGTGTCGAGGCACAACAGCGAGGGTCATGATCCTTCGTAACTACGCTCGACCTGCACGAAGCCTTTGACAGTGTCGACCACGGCGCTATCTCAGCGATCGTAAACAGTGAACGGAGGCTCGTCTGATCCCCTCCCACCGACCCACGATGTAGCCCAGGGATTGATTTTCGGACCATTCCTCTTTCTTCTCTTCTTCAACGACCTACGCTGTTTCCTGAACCATGGCCGGCCCCTGTCCTTCGCTGACGACACCTAACTTCTTGACCACTCCCCACCGACTACCACCGGTTTATCTGAACTCAGAAGGCGAGTCGAGGAGTTGGCCTTTGATCTCCAGTTATGATTCCGGATTCGTAGTCTAAAGAGAAATGCAGGGAAAACTTTACAGCTCTCATTGGAACCAAGCAGTCTCTAAAAAAGCAGAATCCGTGCACATGACAATATCGAGCCACGGTATACATCCCACAGCAAAACCGTTAAAATCATTGGCGTGCTGCTCGACCAGCATGTGACGTGGGACTCGCGCATATTAAAAGAAGTCCGTCTGTGTAAGTCCATCCAACCATCCCTCTACAAGTTCCGCCATCATGTTACATCCGACATCCTCAAACTCCTAGTCCAAGCCCATGTTTTCCCACACATCTATTACTACCTTTCTGTCTGGGGAGGAGCCAAGTGCCAGCTTCAGCGCGTCCAAAAAAAAAAACAGCAAAAAAACGTTGAACTTCGCGGCCAGACTTGTGACTGGGGCGCGACGCTCGAAGCACATCCACCCAGCGCTACAAGCACTTGTCTGGGGACGACGGTGGAGAAGATTAAACGCCACCACGACTGTGGGCAGGTGCAGGCAGCCCCTTTTCGTGGCCAATGTCCTCCAGCAACATCGGGCATGTTTGTTGTCGCGCTCATGTGTCGTCACGCGACACCCGTGCCGCGGAGACCGGGATGCTGCGGCTCCCAAGGTGTCGCTTGGCCAAAACTCAGCGAAAGTTTGCATGCAGAGCCGCATCATCCTGGAACGCCAATTTTGCGGAGCTACCGCCGGGAACGGCATCGCGCGATGTCGCTGCGCTGCGCTTGGGGGCTATTGTGAGATGCGTGTTCGTGGGGAGCGTTTCGGGTGGTACCCGCGTTTTGCTTCTGCATTTGCTGTTTTATTTCGTGGTGCCTTGGCTGGTGTTTGGCAGCGTTGTGTTGGCACTTAGACTGAATTCTTAATAAGCGCCGCGTGGAGGGAATGTAATAAGTGACTTCGACTATGACTACGACTATTTTTAAATCCTAGGATCATTCTGGTGAGTCCCTTCTAAGAGGGTTCCTTCCTCAAACATCAGGATAGATTACCTAAATGCTACTAATCGGCTGTCACGTATGCGCTTTACTGTGCCCCGTATCGGGCATCTCACCTAGTTATACACTTTGCAACCTGTAATCGCATTCAGTAGCATTTAGGTAAGTCTATCCAGACGGGAAAATGTCTACCAAAGCCTGGCCCCTCCTCGCACGGGAGCAATTATTTACAAATGACAGTCTCTTCTAGTATCCTAGGCAAGGCGTTTTCTGCGCTTTATTCTAGAACCTTAGAATCGAAGGCGAATAAGCGTATGTTGATATGAATTACAACTTGGTGAGTAAGCATCATATGATGTCTATAAACATATGACATAAGAGGAGGTACAAGAACGCCAACCATCAAAAACCATTGTCTAACCCACCAGATTGGCGACTTCCCATTAAATTCCGTCTACGATCTACATGCTTCACTCGCTTGCCGCATGTGTAAAAATGCGGAGAAAGAAGTGCAGTTTCGTCACGGCTGCGCGTGAGAACAACTTTACCCCCAGGCAGTCCCGATCAGCCGCTGCGTGGGCAACGAACAGACGGCTGGAAAGCCCACACCGGACAAGGTAATGTCATTTGGTCAATAAGAGGGCCGACCTGTGTCTATGTAACCAGATGACTCTTGACTTATTCAAACCGGAATGAATAAAGGAACAGCTATTCTCGAAATGAAATGCCAGCAGGAGCTTGGGACAAAGGACGTAGCTTTGACCGGGCCTTATCGATGCTCGCACAAGCTCATTGAGCATCTTTCCCACGCCATGTTTGAAATTTAATGCTGCTTCATACGGTCACAGTTAATGACCATCCATAAAACGGACGTTTATAGATGTCCACCGAATAGACCCCCTGGCGTTCCAGACGTCACAGCAGCTGGCGTTTGACATTCCCGCTACCTAGAACTGAAGAGGTCGTGATAATGTCTCAATAATGCCGTCAGAACACGGTCGTGCAGCCATCGATCTCGCGATCCATGACTGCGTCCGTTGGCTCGAGCCAAACCACACTAGGCGACGCAACAACCGATGGCTTGGACAGCCCAAAGTGACGAAATCGCGTTGGAAAACCAGATCCACGACACCGCACTATGTACATAACGCAACGCGACCCATCTATTCAAACCACCGTCAACGGTGCATATAACTTAATGACGGTGATGACCCGCGCCCCCAATAGAAGGGTAAGCGTAGCCACAGAGAGCGCCAACCTCTACAGTTTAAACTGGGATCCGTTCCTACAGCTGAGCCCATCGCCTCCCCAGTGCCCGCTGGCTGTCGGACCGCCAGGGAGCCTGTAATCCTATCCCACAGACCACAGCGCTTACAGTCGCGCCAAAAATACCGTGGGCGCCCGCTATCTGTTGGCACCTTCATGGCAGGATGCAGGAGGCAGCTCAGGTCGGTGGCAGGTCTAGCGCGCTATTGGTTTTGCCGAACATGGCTAATCACTTTTTAGAACATCAGACAAGCGAACCCACTTAACAAGGGATCTAGTTAGACTGATGGTTAAAGTGGCTTCATATGTACGCGCGTTAAGTTGGATCCACGTTCAGATGAATATTCACGAGCTACTTCAATGCGTATAAAAATGTTCACACAGATGGAACTTTATTTTCCGATCATTATGGTCAAATTACGAAGTGGCAGATTCAAAACAGTTTAGGCATGTCAAAGGGTTCAAAGTAAAAAATCGGACAACTTGGATCTACTTCAGAATTATTTAACTGCTAACGCTCAGTTTCCTTTTCATTCTCGTAAAATTTCTAGGCAGAAGCTTCAAAAAGAGTCCGCCAGACGCTTCAGCTGACCGGCCCGTAACGAGGGCGGGACACCGACGACAGCACGCACGATGTCAGTCCACGTGCTATCGTCCCCCCCCCCCCTAACCTTACCGGACCGTGCGCGTTGTACGCTCCAAGGACGTTCCTCGACTCCTCCTCCGCAGGCTGGTGCGAGCCACGGTAACCTCCTCCCTTCCTTGTTATTGGGTGAAAGGGGTCGACCCTTGCTACGCGACCCTTCCCGCCCGGTACTGTGTCTTGGGGCGGGAGGCGAGACGACCCTGTGATCCCATAATCAAGGGCGGGTTAGGCGGGCCATATGTCAACCGTGAGGACAAAGGGCGAATTCTGACAAGTAGCCTGATATATGACTGTGGAGGGTGAGGTAGAAGCAGGAGGGCTACGATTTAACTGTTTATCCCTGAAGCGAGCATGGGGCCACGGCACGGTGAAATATTTGGCGCTAAATTGCCCAATGACCGTGGACCGCAGACGGGCCGGACAATGCCCAAGAGCAGGAAGACAATAGCCAAACGTTAGCTCAGAATTGCCGTAATTCGCGTAGTACTCGACCATGGTCACGAGTTCGGCGACGGCAATCCTGCCGACCTACCGACGGCAGTCCTGCTCTTACGCAGATAAATGTTTGATGGCAGCGCGACTAGGAACATGTTAGGAGACACGATTTCACCCTTCTTGGACCAGGAGACGGTTGACTCGTTTCGTCGTCTCTCACTTGACCTCAGGCGTAACGGTGTGACAAGGCCAAGGTCATTGTATGACCAGGGACCAGCTCGGACCGCCCGAGATGCAGGATTATGCACGATGTGACTAGATCTATCCGTTGGTTTCAATGCCTCGTGAGAGATCCGGAACCAGCCCGTTCTCCCTCGACGTGGTGTACGCCGGACTTTATGCGCGCTTGATGGCGGGTTGCTCGGGGCGGACAAAGATCCCGCCATCGACGCTTATAGGAATGGCGACAAGGGACCAGGTCGTCGGACAGGCCGGTCAGACCGAGTCTCTAGAGCGCGCCGACCGTGCAGACCGTGAAACCTAAATGCAGGTCACGCCGGGCGCACGCTCTCTGCCGATGGGGCTCCACCATCCCATCAGGCGCGCTGTCTTCCTCCAAGCCTCTGAGGGCTGCGCTGTGAGGAAGCGTCCTGCAATGCTCGCTCCGGCAGGCGGGAGGCGAGGAGCGCAGAAGCGCTGGAGGCGACGTCTCCGTGATGGACGAGGCGCTGCGTCAGGTGCGTGCGTGGCAGTGGAAAACTGCGCGCGGTGGGCGTGGCCGAAGGAATGGTGGGCCGCTCCACCGTGGACGAGACGCGGGGGAGCGTCGTCCGAATAGGAAGCCCTCACCATGAAGGTCAGGCGGGGGAATGAGTCGCCGCCCAGTTTTGGATGCCTGAAGCCGACCCAGGAGCTGCGTCGGTGCCAAGCTGATAAGGAATTCACCTCATATGTTCCAAAAAGGGCATGCACACGGTTCATTGAGCAATAAAAATACGTGAAAGAAATTCAGTTTAGCTCAACGAAGACTTGCACAGACGTGCCAATTATGATGTCAAGCCGCTGGATAAGGGGGGAGGAGGGTTGGAGGGTCCTGTCCGTGCGCGAGCCAAGAATAAGTGCGGTGACTGACGTGGTGACGTGGGCGCCAGCGGATGTGTATGCTTGGACTGAGTGTGGTGGGGCGCCGAATGCACGCAGTCTGTGCGGATACGTTAAGCCTAAGGAGGGGGGGGGGGGGGAGATCCTAGGGTTACTATCCAGCGTGCTCTTGATGCAATTCGCAGGTTGCGTGGGGTTCCTGCCAATCTGGGTGCAGACTTAGTTCGCTCACTGCGTCTGGTTCCATTCTTGTCCCGTTCAAATTTTATCATTAATTTAACAACACCGCTAACAGTCATAAAAGTTGCATCATCTTACCTTGCCCATGTCGTAATCACGATAAAAACGGTAGCCCGTCAGCTTTCCGTATGAAAACGACAGTACTTGTGAAGTTCTAAAACCCGCGGCGCGATACAGACACATCAAGGTCATCACGACGGATCAAGGCTCGCCCTTTCTTAAGCTTTTCCATGTGTGTCTGCCTTTGCGCACTGATGGCTGACTGGTCGGACATAGCGGTCAAACATGCCGTCCTCATATGGTAACAGGCTTCACATCGCTTTTGCCCGAACAAAAGCAGCGCTGGGGCAAGAATTGCTTGGCGGCTACCGGGAATATCTGACTGCAATGTAATTAGGATTTGATGCCCTGAGGTGCGCACTGAGCATGTCTAAAATCGAAATGTTCGAAACTGAGCTGCTCCGGCCTGAAATGTTCAGCATGATCGGATAACTTACGTACATTTAACGGTTTCACATGCGGCTCTTAATCCTGGGAGAAACAGCTTGAGCATCAGAAGGCATCAGACACAGACAGGCGTGTCTGCTCAGACTGCTCAAGCATCACACAGGATGCAGTAAGCCACATGGGAGCCGCTGCCAGACGACCGTGTCAGGATTGCCAAAGTAGTGGACGGGCTGACCCACCTGTAAAACTTAAACCTGGCGAGGAGTGTCGCGCGAGTTGGCGCATGTTTGCGAGAACCATTTCTTTATGTGCGCGTGTCTTGGTCTTTGCTGTTCTTGTTAAGTTGTCCGTGATTTTATATTGTTTACTTGCATTCACAATCCCAGTTTTGACGCTGTTCTTAAAGAGAGTGTCCCACATTTGCATGGGGTTTTGAGCTAAAGCAGCCATCTTGGTCATTTAGGTGCAGTTAACAGCCCTGCCCTTCTTAAAAACTAAACCTTTCTAGTGTCTGAGCTACACACCCACGAATATGTCGCCCAGGCATCCATGACGCCATAATAACGTTATTCAAATCCGGCCATTCCATCGGCCAAACGGTGGTCAACACCAATAAAATTGCCAAGTCTTTCATATTTGGCGTTTGCGAACACAATTTCCAGGTATATCGGCCGGCAATGGGCTCTCAATCAATATTGAGCGAGATACGATGACGTAATTAAACAATGACGTATTGAGGATAATATACAGTAAACAAGAGAATATGTTGTTTGGAGCACCCTTTCCTCTTAAAAGTACATCTTTAGTTATAAGAAGGCTTATTTCGTCATACGTGATGCACGCTCAGATATCTTCAAATGTGGAACGTTCCATTTAAGCTATTTGATTATCATTATAACTTCCATCATAACTCGTACCACCTCGCGAATTCCTGAATATCCGCACACAACGTGAGCTTGTGTTCGAGACATGCACTCAACGCATCAAACTGGTGTAAGGTTAACTGATGATCGCTGATACCACGAATCGTGTTGGCACGCCAGACGCGAATAGTTCGAAAATCACATTTGTTCTTCGGCTTGAGCACTAGATGGCCGCTGAGGTGATCGTACACGCGTGACGCTTGTATGGCGTCAGGAATATCTGGGTGACCCTGAAAAAGTCTGTCCGAAATAGTGTGCACAAGTTCCCTTGCGTCAAGCATAGAAACACGAGGGTTTTAAGCCCTAGCAAGGGCGTGGTTGTGAACTGCACTGAATGATTTTCGAAACGGCTAACTCAGTTCAAAGCCCCAGACACATGTGGAACAATCCGTTTAAGGCATGAATGGACGACTTTCAGATGGCATTCACACGGCCAGTATACCGGGCTTTGTATTGAGTGGAATATACAACAAACAAAGTCACTGAGAGTTGAGGCCAAGTTTTTGCAGGACGCAAACAAAGACTCACATCAGGCAGCTAACTGCAGGAGGAAAACTTTTCCATTGATTCCTGGATGTCGAGTGTAGGTCGCTCATCTTTAGATCACAGTCATTTCGCGAACGGGTGAAAAAGTTTATGTGTAAGGATGCAACAATGTTTGCTGGCAGACAACTGGAAATGGTGAGTTGAAGAAGCATCCTCCATTTGGAACTGGTGCTGATCTTACTAAAACTTCGGCTGGGTGGCAAAGCGATCCAAAGCTTTAGCATTCTCATGGGATAAACCTTTTATTTTCCTCAGACAAGAGATTGGATTTCAAAATTGTTATGTTATTTAAGTACTTATTAAGTGAATGTCATTAAAGTGCTTAACAATGTGAGAATTGGGGCGGACAGAATTAATATCAAAGTATTTAAATTTTTGTGCAAAACTATCATTCAATGCATTCTTTACTTATTCAACTATTATGTCACTGCTACCATATCACCAAAGGCTCTCAAGATCGCTCAACAATGATTGAGAGCCAATAGATGTCCACTACATTTGGAAATCGTGCTCGCAGGACGCCAGATCTGAAGGGCTGGACGTTAACATTCTTCTGGGCCTTGAACGCCTCATGACCAATGGAGTGGCAGGATTTAAATGGCATTCCTATGGCGTCATGCATGCTTGAATTGCCTTGAAATAGCCTGCACGACATAGTCTGTACATCTTGCCGGGCACGTGTCTCAGAAACTAAAGGGTTTTAGGCCTAGTGAAGGGCAATGCTTTCAACTGCACCGAATGATCTTCAAAGTGCGTATTTCAGTGCAAAAACCCACACAAATGTGGAACACTGTCTGAAGTACGACGAAACGTGTACGCGCCGTACGTCATCGGCGTCCGGCTGTTGTCACTCATCGTTAGTACATTTATTCGTTGCGGCGAAAAAGGTGAGCCACGGTGACCGTCAAACGCATGTGGGTTTTAAAGACAGTACTGAGTGTGACAATGCAGAAAATTGCAGAGGCGCTGACTAGTGGCAACTGCGAAATAAAAGTGATCTGACATTGGCAGTGGTAGTAAGCAGATTTTCTTGAGGCTTCTGTAATGCGTAAAAACACTCCAGCCCCAGCAGCAATGTGGAGAGCGAGATTTTAAAGCTGGACAATCGTTGACAAGCGCTATGACAGCGTTTATCCCAGATTCTAATTAACACAACCCCAGTGGGATAACATTTATTCTTCAAACAGATGAAATCGAGTTCTGCAGGCATTTGCAACAACCATTTCCTAGAACGCACACTCATCAACGGGAAGGGGCAAACGGTCGCCAGCAGATTTCCGTAGAGGTTGTAGGCGATTCAGCCGATGTGGCTGCATGAAAAGCTGGCTTACAGATGAAGTTCGCTTCCCATGACCCAGATGCGTCCCTGGTAGTCAGCGCGTCACATCCGGTTCTTGTCAGGTATCCCGTCAGCCAGAGGTCGCATCAGCCAGGAAATCCTATAAGTGGTGTTAAATTCATCCAGAAATAAGCAAATATTTGTCCATAGAACGCCAGCCAACTCCATAGAGCGGCATTTTCATGCGTTTTCGAAGAATATTCTCTGTCGCTCGGCGCAACAAGCCCGCACTTGGGTATATATATATATATATATATATATATATATATATATATATATATATACACATATATATATACATATATATATAAAACTATATATAGGCTATATATATAATACTATATATACATAAGCTATATATATATATATATATATATATACATATATATATATTATATATATTATATATTACTATATACAATAGTGAAAACCGATCCCGTTTGCCAGGTTAGGTCCATGCACAATCTTTTACATGATGTTGCCCGACCAGTAGAATATATATATATATATATATATATATAATACTACATAGTGAAAACCGATCCCGTTTGCCAGGTTAGGTCTATGCAACTTTTCAGCTGATGTTCCTCTTTCAATTGCACACATCCGGTGGTAACTTAACATGGATGTTGCCCGATCCAGTAGTAATATATATATATATATATATATATATATATATATTATATATATATATATATATATTGGTGCGAGCCGTGACCATTACCTTTCTTGCCATGAACGATGTAGGCGATATAACCTCGCGATGTTTGTTAAATGCAGCCTTGCTCCATTGCGTACGAATGTTATGTCCTGATGATACTCAAACGTATTGAAAGATCGCTTGCTCTTTGTGATACTCAACCCTTCCGACAGGTGCAATCATACGTTCAACTAAGTCCTTGACGATTGCTACCATGCCAATTCCGGCAGTAAACAAGGCGTGCGGTGAGAAAATGATTTTAACTGCACGCATTTATGCAAGTTAAAATACACGGCTAAAGCAAGGAGCCTTCTGTGATCAGCTTGTCATGGGACTACTTCGACAAAAGACGCTGAGACACTCGGCGAAATGAAAAGTTCCTCATTTTTTCTGCCAAACCAGTCTGTGATCAGCGTGAAGTTAACTTGTGATAAAAAAGTGAAATTGTGGGAGCTCAACTATTCAAAACAGTTGATTTTTCCACGCTACCTGCATGCAGAAATAAACTATAAGGTGAGAAAAGGTTTTAGTAGCGTGGAAATCTTTAAGTTTTAAGAGAGAAGCTAAGAGGCGGGTAGTTTTCGACGTACTAAGATGTCCATTTGGACGTTACAAAGATGTTGCTCAAAACAGGTTAGTTTCTACACCTGCATGCCACATAGAGTCGTTTCATGCGAGACAGTTGGAATCGTTCAGACTCGAATACCGGCGACGGATTTCGTCACGATAGCGCAGGTCTTGTCCTGGTTGTTCACTGAAGCGCATTTAATGTGTTGCTGAATCATTTATCTTCCGCCGGCACATTCCTCAACCGCACTGGTTGTTCTTTTGGGTGCATATTTCCAGCTATTTAACGATGATGAACAATAAGCCATGCAGGCTGAAGGATTTCATGGCGCACGCCCTGGACCATACCATTGTATTAAGCACATTAATATGCGTGAGCCATCAAAGCCTGGCCCGTGATTCGGAAGTTCTTAGCGTGCCACTTATATTGGCTAACCTCGATCTGGCCGTACAGTCCTTTTACAGCTCAAACTGCATAGAATAGCCTTTTCGCCCACATCTCTCCCAAGGCACCCCGTTTTCGTGTCTTTGTCTCCGCGTCACTCCTCCAACTTCGACGGACGTCACCTGTGCCTGCGGCACTCCGTTTTCGTGTCTTTGTCCCCGTGTCACTCCTCCAACTTCGACGGACGTCACCTGTGCCTGCGGCACTCCGTTTTCGTGTCTTTGCTCCGTGTCACTCCTCCAACTTCGACGGACGTCACCTGTGCCTGTCTTTTATGAATCTTTGATTGACTCTTTCACCAAGGGAACTGAGTTATACCGTAACACCAAGATACCGTAAAAATAACTTTGTAGATGCCCGATTAAATGGAGAGAGAAACAACACTTCCGGTGCAGAAATCTAGGCTTCGCACGGAATAGAGCGGGCCACTGCTGGTCGCCGTCGCCGCGGTCGCGGACGCGTCAGCCTGCACAGCCAGAGGCAGGACGGCAGCGTGACGGTCCGCGTTGGAGCGTTGGCAGCTGGCGGTGCTGTTCTGGCAATGCTGAAGGTCTTACCTTGCCACAGCGGCCGGATCAGAGAGTGCGCGTGCTCGCAGCGCCCGGCCCGTCCGGCGGCCCCTGACGCTCGCCCCGACGGTCGGCACTGCGGCTCCTGTGGCTCGTGTGGCACGGTCGCCGCTGAAGCACTTTGCGCCGCGCCTCCGCGTGTCGGCGCGTTCCTCCCGGCGGCGGCGACGCGACACCGTGCTGCTCACCCACCACACACACACACCCGATCCGATTCGGGCGCCGCCTGCGCCAGCACTGTCGTCGGCCGGCCGGCCTGAGTCGGCTGCCACCCCGACGTTGCTCCCGGCCCGGAGGCGTGGCGCGCCGGCCGACGGAGCTCCCACCGACGGCGTTCTGGCCGGAGAACGGCCGCCTCGCAGCTGGTGCCGGAATCGGCGACCGGCACGCTGCCATTCGGTCTGACCTGACCCAGGCGATGCCGATGTGGTCTGGGCTTACAACAATGACAGGAGGCCTGGGTCAAGCAAACATCGGGGGTGGTAGGTGGCCTGAAAGGTGTGGGGTCCAGCTCGCCCAGGTGGAAGTTATGTTGAGCTGGTCTTATCTGACGATGGTGGCATGGTGACTTGAGCTCCCTGGCGGTGGGAGTGAGAATTTAGACGGATTGGCAGCTGGGTGGTATGGTCTGGTCGACATAAAAAAGATCAACTGTCGGACGAGGAGGGTGTGTTCATGCTGTCAGTGGGCCCCCGGTGCGCCTGACCTAGCTAATAATGGAGCTGGCGGCCCAATCACAGCACGGCGACGTGAACTCATGCATGAAAGAAACGGCACTTGGTTGAGCTGGGGGTCGGCGGAGGCCGCGGGGTCCGGGGCACAATAGAGCTCAGCTGGAGGATGAAGGAGTGGTAGCAAAAAGTTGCCGCTAACGGCCTCGCCTACGACGCGTGAAATGCGAGGACGCTGGTTGCATTGATTCGACATTCGGCACGCTAACAGGCCGGTTTGAACCAAATCCACTTCGCCCGTGTTTTTCAGCCGTCATCATGAAAGAAAATCGGAACTGATGTCTGCCAATTTTTGAGGCGATGGCTGTCAGTTTGAAAAACTCGACCGTCATTTGCGGGCAATAAACGATGTACGGTGCGGAGCGAACGAGCCTAACTCAATCTAGGGCCGGTCTCCTGTCAAGAAGGTCGTAAAAAACATTCGTCTTCGATCTAAAAACAACGTCAGGGCCGTGTGCGGATGTTGGCTACGAATCACCAGAACGTCATGTTGAGCAGCCCTCTTTGCTTCAGGTCAGCTTGTCCAAGGCATTGTCTTGAGAGCCTGTAGCTTAGTATATTTCTGTGAACAATGGGCGTTGCTTTGGGTGGACGTCATTTCGGGGATTTTGTGACGTTTTATGAGGGCACCACGTCTTAACTTCAACTTTGCCATCTGAGGCACTGGTACTGGTACATGTCCTCGACCTAGATGAGAACCAGGCGCGTGCGCCATGCAGACTTCCGCATCAGCTTTCTTTGGGTGAGGCTACTTCCTGACGCTTAGGAGTGGTGTAGTCATCATACCGACCACACAGTTACATGGGTCCGCGCGAGGGCATGGAGCGCTCTACGCAAGCTCTGAAAAGATCCGGACTGTTTCTGGTGCACCTATTCACGTGTGTGATAACCGGCTGCTCGGTGCGCACTGTCGGGTCGGTGACTGGGCGGGAACTAGTTATGGACGCTCAATGTCCCAAACAACCGCACCCGGTAGCGGACACAGGACTTATCTGTTGAACTAGCAAAAAAATAAAAAATAAAAAATCGGGCCTTAGAGTGGCCATGAGCCTAAGCGTCCCGTACCTTGGCTTCATCTGCATGCTACATCGGCCTGCCAAGCACTTTATTCACGCCCCCTGTTCCTATAACAATAAGAAGTTGTTACATGTATCATATCCGAGTAATATCCAGAGCCTTAATGAGGAGATTTATGAGCGACACAGCTTTTGCAAGCGGGTTTCGGCTAAAACACCTCGCAGATATTTAATAACATTTTTCACCAGCATGGCGATAAATGTTCCCATACCCAACCAGACTCCTTCCCTACACGGCCACACTCACGTGCCTGTGACCCCTCGGTCTTACTAGAAGGTTATGATATCTTACATAGGGCATATACCGCGTAGGCTTTGAGAATACTGGAGTTGTCATATATATTTACAAGTCATCAGTCGCTTAGCTGCATGACACAATCACGTCCTTTAGTGAGAAGAGCGACGAAGTGAAAATGGTCTTTACGTAAGTTAAATGCATTTGCGAGGAACAACATGTATGTAGATAAAACAGTACTATAGCCTTATTACTCGAAGAATAACCGAGAGAATGAAAAGAAAGATGGATTGTTATTTTGGCTACGGATCCTCACGCAGCTGACCACCCGGGGCCCCTTCTGGACCAATTCCGGGCCCGTTTAACTCATTTGCTTGCAGGCTGGGACCTTTTTTACCTGCCAGCAAGGGGCCTCATTACAGGCAATAGAAAACATGTGGCCGTTTTGTGGTAGGCAGAGTCGCGGGTGGCGCAGCATTAGGGGGGGGGGGGGCAAGGGAGAGGGTGGCTTCCCCTTCCTTGTCTCGGCCAGGAGACAAAAACTTGCATTCGCTACTCCCAGTTTGGTAAGCCCATGACGCCAATAAGCCCATTCACTATACGGCCCCAATCTTGAAGGCAGAACAAAGACGTGAATATGCCAGAGCTTCCAGCAAGCTCTGGCATATACGCCGATTTGAACTGAGCTTTCAGGTCCTTATTGAATTCAGGAGACTTTTCTGCACGGTGGGGCCAATTTTCGGGTTCAGAAGGGATTCTTCATGAGCCGGTTGGGTTCTGCTCTGGATCAGGGGACGGAGAGGTGTTGCTCACTCGGCACACCCCTCTTTATAAGTCAAAAGGCCCTCGTTACGGCTAAGGAGCCACCCTCTATAAATCAGGAGGCCTTGTTCTAGATCAGAAGGTCCCTTCAGGAGGTCAAGAGTCGGCACATCAGTGGGCTCCTCCCACTTCGACAGACGAGGCCGTTGTGGAGCAGCCAGCCTTAGCACACTTGGAAAGAACTGTAACCTCTAAGATGTCTACGTACGGAATGCATGAAAAACCACGTGACTAACTTTAAATTAATCTTTGTTCATAGTTAGCGGAGCTTCTTTTTTGAACAAAAAAAGAGACAAAAACAAAGCACGTTTCACAAAGCCAATTTAAAAATCAAAAGCACCTCGTGGTCTTCAGATGTGCACCCATTGCCATCCGTGATCCCACAAATGAGGCTTCGCTGGCCCCCCAGGTCCCAGAGTCCTCGTAGAATGGCGGTCTCCGAACTCCCCAAACAAGCGAAGTACACTAGATAGCTATCAAACTAGGCCCAAGACAATAGCTTTCACCAAGTGAGGCGCCAAGCGAGATGCAGTTTACCTTTGGGGAAGAACGAGAGACGCCTGAAGGCAGCATCCTTGTTGAATGATCCTCAAGTGACACACCATGGTGACCGCGACTCTTCCATTAGGGAGTGCACCAGCTGTAGTAACTTCACCGGACATTGAGCGCATGGAGGCCTGGCGGGTATCTGCATTAGAAGCAGCAGTCGGATTCACGCAGCGAATAGACGACACGGTCTTTCTCAGGGCTTTGCGTGTCCCGCGAATATAGGGTGATGGTCGATCTGCTGCGCTCAGAAAGTCCTCCAGCCTGATTCGCTCTCCGTTCTGCCCATCGCTCGTGCCAAGCCCTTTTGAGGGCTCTAGCTTTGCCTGTCTGCCGCCCGGGTGAGCTTGCAGGAAGCTCTGGCATATTCGCGTCTTTGTTCTGCCTTCAAGATTGGGGCCGTATAATGAAATGGGCCTGCGGGTGGATAGACAGCTGCCTAGTTTGCAATGTAGCCCAAGTGCGGTGTGAGTGAGTCCCTTGAATTGCTCTAAACTTAAATAATAAGATATCTCTCGATAATAACCATTCAGGTGTGGATTTGTGGGGTGCCCACGTATATTTCATGTGTGCCGGTGTACGTATATGTTGTATGTTCTTCCATTATATCTAGTCCAACGGGACGGCACATAAATAATGATGATAATGATGGTGGTGCAATGCAATCGCGCGTCAAGACATCCAACATGGCAAGGAGGGCTCTTCTGATGTAAACTCAGGGCACCTCTACGCCTTCCGCGTAGTCACGAGGCAGCTTATTGGCTGGAGCCCACTGGCTAAGCGGAGGCGAGGCTTTACCCCTTGGACGAGCCACTGGTCAAGGACCCGGTGTGCTTTCGCGCACCCTATGCAATCCACATTTTACTGATAGTCCGCTTTTTTCGTTTGACTTTCATTTTCCGACTATTTACTTAGCTTGCATTTTTGCTTGAGCAGGCTTTTTACTAAAACAGACTTTTTGATGAAATTTACTTTTGCTTGGGTTAATTTGTGCTCAAAATGATGTTTGGCTGTTTACTTGAATGCCTCTGACTCTTTGCTTTTGACGTTTTATGCATGACTTTTATTCCGTTTGGTCTCTTGCCATTTGACTTCTCGCCATTTCGTTTCTTGACGTTTGACTTCTCATCCTTTCACTTATTGAACGACATGCTGTTTATTTCACAGCACGACACCAGACGCTTGCCAGCGACGTAGCCAGAACGATTCCGATTGATAAAGGAGCTGGCTGCTCCAGAAGTCCTGCTGAGGGCGTCAAAAGGACAGGCTCTTTCCGAACACCTCGGTGAAAAGAGGCGTCAGGACAACACACATTCCTGGTCGATGTATGTGCTAAGCCCAATGCTGGCTTTATTTGCGCAGCTGTTCACGTCTTTCCGTGAAATGTTCTTCTGAATAGCCACCAACGGCTAGAGCATCGTCAAAAGAGCATTCGGCCACGGTCAAAGCCTGTAGGAAATTGCTTTGCAAATAGCACATGTCAAACAGTTGCGTCGCCGTCGCCTGTCCACCTCGCCCGACAGCCTTGTTGGGACCTGACGGGAGAACGGTCCAGCACTTGAACACGCGGTCAAGAAGAGTCTCCTTGGTTCGCAAGACGGTGCACGTGTTCACGGCTGTGACCAGTCCCATCCGCCTCGGACCTCACCTGCTCACCCAGCCGCCGGCGCTGAAGTTCCGCACCACCGCCCAGTCTACAGACCGAGAATCTAAGCTCGAGGCTGCAGCGCTCTGCTGACTGGTGTTAGTGGAAACATACGAGATTGCCAGCAACGGAGGGGCGTCTAGCAGCTGATCCATCACGCCCAGATATCTTTATCGCGAGTCGCCATGGTGCGGCCTGCCTGGAAGACGCCTGGCGAGTCTGCGATCCGACCGGAAGACAGCGAAGGCGTCTGGAAGACATCTGGCGAGTCTGCGATCCGACCGGAAGACGGCCAGGGCGCCTGGAAGACGCCTGGCGAGCCTGCGATCCGATCGGAAGACGGCGAAGGTGCCGGGAAGGCGGCTGAGCGGCCCGACCGTTCGATGGACGGGGCGGCTCGAGCTTTCATCCGCCTGCTGCAGGTCACTGGTTTGTCCGGGGAACGCGGCTGGAGGCCGCTGCTGTACGCCACGTCCGTTTACAGCATCATGACTGTGGTCTCTTGGATAATAGTCACAACTGAATTTCGTAATGGCCTGCATTTTGCCCAGTTCTCAGGTTCTGTTATTGTGGCAGCCAGCATGACATCGTTTTTCGGCCTGTCCTTCTTCCTTATATGGCTTACCCTCACCGCCACCTTAGTCTGGGGACGGCACCGGTACGCATCAGCAATGCGCAATATTCAGGCCAGTCTCGATGAAGTGGCCAAGCTGCCGTGGTCTGTTCAGAGCAACGGTAAGTCCGCACGCACTGCCATTTTTCTCTGGACCATCCACGTTTTGTTTTTAGTCCTCATGATAGCCGGTACTTTTTTCGCCAGCAGGGGCTTTGATAGGTGTCGGACGCTGTCTTCATCTTGCACCGCGACCCTGGTAACCGCTGTGCAGTACGGCCTTAGCACGTTCTTTTCCCTGTTGGTTCCGTGCAAGTTCGTGTTCGCCGCGGAACTACTGGCGACCGGCTTCAGGACCGTGAATGGCGAGCTCAGCAACCTGATCGCCATAGGTCACCAGCCGGGCCGTGTCCAGCTGCGTCAGATCGGGCGACTGCAGAGACGCCTCTCGCAAAGTTTCTCTCGACTCACGGATGCCGCAACGGCGGAACTGGTTGTAACCTTCACCCAGAGCATTGTCGTTCAGATCACGGTAATGATATCTCTGGCGCATTTGATTGCACATCGAAGCACGGTTTCTTTCGTTCTCCTTCACCTTCTTTATCAGTTTCTCACTATCGCAACTCTGGCTGGACCATGCGAAGCCAGTCAGCGCGTCCTAAATCTGGTCCGCAAGACCCGAGGCCTGCTGCTGGAGATCGAGCTGGAGCGGCCCGAACTGGGCAGCGAGGCGACCCTGGTCCGGAAGTCGGTGAAGCATGAGCTGGACACCATGGGCGACGTGGGACTCTTTCGCCTGCAGCGCTCCACCCTGCTCAGCATCATGTCCACCATCCTGACCTACATCATCGTGATGGTGCAGTTCCAGGTGACGGAGAAGATGGATGACACCATGTTCGGCACATCGAACGGAACTGTGTCAAATGATACTTCACCTAATATCGGGACGTAGACGAGACAGTAGGTGACCTAATTCAGTTCGGCGCTAGTATATTTCATGCACACGTTATGACTCTTGGAATCGGAACATGTTTGGCAACAGATAGTCAATGCCAGACATTTAAGGCATTCACCGACCGTGCGCGCTCACACCCTTGCAGTCGTAGGTACATTTTTATTAGTACTTTCAGCCCTCCATCATCTATTTGATCACTGTTATAATCTTGTGCTGAGATAGATAGACCCACTGTTTATTATCTGATGCTGAGATCTCCACCGCATGATGCCTGAAAAGTAGTGCAGTTCTGCAAAACACTCTGGCGGCAGATATATCTTAAGCACACCCGAGACACCCTTGAAAGCTTTGGCATCTTCATTCCTGAGGTCTATCACTCTCGTGATTATCTTACACTGTAGATGATGAAGATACACAATTATTGTTCTATAATGATGAACATCCAACATGAAAATATGTCAGATTTTTGCGACTCAAAAGACCTTAAGCACTTCAGTAATGAGTGTTGTGGAAAGTGAACACGTGATGCAGTAGCAATATGGATAATCAACTCGTCTAGATGACAATATGTCAAGAATCATCTTAATGAAGTACAATGAATTGTTTAAATTCAATTGGTGCTCGATATATTTAGGTGTTGTGAACCTTCAACTGAAATGTGCCTTGAAGATCTGGACTGTGTCACATTATGGATACTTCAGGTTCAAACAATGCCGTTATGCATACGTACATACTCTGTGCAATATACTTCTCGCTGTGTTCATACCTTTGTCGCATCACGCACAGGCGCTCTAACCTTGGTTAAGGTCAGCACGGCTTGGTGAAGTCCAGCCACAGTCGGCGGATTCTGTCAGCTGTTTCGCGTTGCAGGCGTCATGTATTGCCAGATCATTGGGGCTAACCATTAGCGGCTAATTCCCATTCATAAGACAGCCATTGACGCAACTTTCAGCAGACCTGTTTGATACCATGCGTAGTACGGTGCAAAACCTCTGAGCGAAACGGGAAGCCTTCTATCAGAACACGAAAGCAAAGTGCAGGCAAGCCCAGATAGCGAAAGGCTACTTCCCTGGCCCGTGCTTAAAGAGAGTGGTCCACATTTGTTTGGACTTTTGAACTGACATAGCCAGTTTGAAGATTATTCGGTGCAGTTCACAGCCCTGCCTACTTGAAATCCTCTGGTTTCTGATTTAGACACCGGCCGAGTCATGCGGACTATTTCAAGGTCATCCAGGCATACTTGACGCCATAGAAACGTCACCTGATTCCGCCGCTCCGTTGGCTGTGTGGCGTTCAAGCGCCAAACTAATGTGATCGTCAAGTTATTCGCGTCTGGTGAACGTGAGCACGATTTCTGGAACCAAAGGTCCCCAATTGGCTCTCAGCCAATGTTATGCATTAAATGCAAGTTACGAACGCAAATCACGTTTGGTGCTTTATGATACAGGAGGGTAGACTGTGGGGCTAGTTCTTGCGGAAATGATCCTTGCAATCCAAGAATACAAGGGAAGCACAAGAGCCGGACATGAAAATGCATGTAAATGATATCACATCACGGATCCCATGCACGAATACAAGGAAAAATTGTCGAAACACGCGCACACAATGATATTTGGGTTGCGAAAACGCCACATCTCTTACTGCTACACCTCTCGAGAAGTTGAAATACTATAAGTGAGTCACTCCATCGGCTATGGATGGCAATGGCACGGATGGCTATTCCGCACGGTCTGCTCAGCAGCACCTCTGACGTCATAGAAACGTTTGATGGCGAAATAGAACTACGATATAATGAGGAAGTGTGTTTATTAAACAGTAAAGTTGTGCTGTCTTGAGCAGTATTTGACACGTCAAAGGAGTGTTCCACATTTTTAAGGCGTTCTGAACTGAAATAGCCATTTTGCGGTTCATTCGGTGCAGTTCACAGCCGTGCTATCTGCGCTCAACTGGGGGGAGGGGGATTTAACTTTCCCTGCCACGGCTTGACGAGCACAGGTAAAAGACAAACGTTTGCAAAAACATTAAATTTACAACACCTCTTTATCTCGCAATTTGACATCTTTTGTGCGAAATTGAAGTTTTACTTGCCGACTTCACTTGATCTAGGTCGGGTCAAAGAGGTCAGCATCTTCAAAATTTAGACCACGCATAATTTGTTGTGGGTTGCTCGTCACTGCTCAAACTTGCTCTAGTAACAGAACATGATAGCACCTACGGTTTGTTCTTTCATATTTTTTCTGAACGGGTGAGGTCAGTGATCTGCAGTCAGGCCAATTTGAGCTATTTTCGTAAGAAATGCATATTTGTACGTATTTTTGGGTAGTCTTGGTGTTTGTAGATTATGAAAAGGGTATTTACCTACATTTATAACCATACGAAGACCAGAGAGTACATGACCTACCTTAATTGGTGCGTTCTTTGAAGAACACATGCAGAGCCCAAAGTAGATAGTTTTATTACGTAATTTTTGGCGCAGAATTCGACTGTTCCACTGAATATATGCTATGATGTCATTCTAAGGCATAACGAGGTAATATTATGTCACGTGAGAACATGCAAGGTCATAAAGATCATGAAGGGCAATCACCTCTCCTGTCAGTAGTCGCATGCAGCCGCAGTTTTGGTCTCTCATATGTTTACCAAGCTGTAATAGAGGTTCTAAAGGTAAATCATGAAAACTGAATGCCACCAAGATTATCTATTACAATGTTACGTAAGTGGTTCTGTGCATTAGCGAGGAACATTATTCACATAGACAGGATAGTAGTATTAGCCTCATTTCTTGGGCAAAAACCAGGAGAATGGAGATATAGTTGGGTTGATATTTCGGCAACATGCCTTTATCGAAGCAAAAGCAGAAGTGAATTCGAAATTGCTTGCGGATGATCCTACTCGATTTTCAGGTTTGTTTTTAAAACGCTAGCCACAGTTTTTACAGGACACCAACATTCAGCTGATTGAACGAAGAGCGATTGCCAGCCATTACCACGACACAGTGCCTGTCTAGGAATTAGAATACGCAAACATACCTGTACATGCAAACAAATTCAAGCAAGTAGGCATCACGCTTCACGCTTCATTCAGTCATGCAAGCGAGTTGAAGTAAACATGCATCACACATCGCGCATCAATTATACATGCAAACGATTTCAATCGAACAGGCACCACACATCACACGTCAGGTATCACTTGCACATGTAAACTATCTGATGCTATACACATCACACATAAAGGCACGAATCACGTTCTCATAATCGGCCATGATAAGACCTGTATGTTAAGATTTGGTTGCCGACTTTTATAAGAATTGATTCACTTATTTTTATGTCCGGGTGGTCCTATGCTCTTAAAATCGTTTACATTTGTAAGTGATACCAGACGCGTGATGCGCGATGCCTGTAAACACTGTGGCTGGCTTTTAAAAGCAAACATGAAAATCGAGTAGAATTATCGGCAGGCAATTTTGAATCCTCTTCTGCTATTGTTTCCAGAAAGGCGTTTTGCCGAAATAGCAACCCAACTATGTTTCCATTCCCCTGGTCTTTATCCGAGGAAGGAGGCTAATACTGCTTTCTTATCTATTACAATATCCCGCACAATAATTGAGGCCAGGTTGTTCTGGCAACGGCCTCAGTCACAAGCGGATCAGGGATGAACTGGACGGATGACCCGGTGCTCTGCGCGTGGCCAGCCCGCCTGCCCCGTCCAGAGTGTCATGAAAAAGGTGTGCTTCCGTACGGTGCGCTAGAGGCTGAGATAAGTGAGGGAGACGCTTGCTGAGGTAGCCCGTTACACTGTGCGTGTGCGTCCAGGCTGTCCATGTATAGAGCGAAATAGGCTAAGAGGCTCAGGCTGGGACGCTGGGTGAGAAATCCTGGTGACTGGTGTACTGCGGTTCTTATCTGGCCCGTCCAAATCTTTCGGAGAGGCTGGATGAACGAGTGCGGCGCGTGTAACTATCTCTATATCGTGTTTGCGAAGCTGCCGACGTATAATTTAAATTATGAGCGTGCCTGTTCTCAGTTTGTTTCAAACGCATTACCAAGCGCCGAGGGGACTTTGCATAGCTTATACAACAGCTATGCGATCTTGAGTACCTGTATATGTACAACGCACTGTTTCTGACCACAGAAAAGCATTGTAGTTGTCACTTAGACCCGGTTAACACTTCATCTGTTTCGTTTGGATGGCTTACAAATTGGCTTACGTTGAGCTCAGCTGACCTCTAGGTCAGCCTAAAATGGTATTTTGTGTCTGGAACACTTTTTATAACCTCCGCACCTAATAGCATATACCTAGAAGCATATTGTGAAGAAAAAAGATATTATTCTCGTAGGCTGCTGGTAGACCGATTTCAAACGGTGACCCAGGCTGACCTGACTTTTGGGGAACAGAAATCATCGGAATGGACTCCCCACTGACTTATCCCTTGCGGCTAAGCCCTCAATATTGTCTCGACGTGTCAGGATATGTTTTAACCGCATCTATCAGAAAGACCGGTTTTCCCTTTCGTGGCTTTCTGGTAGCCACAAATTTGACCTAACCTAAAAAATTGGGCGTGCACCCTTTATAACTTGACGAAACCTGCACAGAGATGCTTTCGTTTTTCGCACGATGTCTGGCAGTTGGAGATTTCAGGAGAGAGTCAACTTCCCCCCCCCCCCCGCCGAACGCAGGCCTGAACCTAAAACCGTCTAGTTTGAGCTACACGCCCGCGAAGAAGTGCGGACTTTTTTGTGCTGATTTGTTTAAGGTCACTCAGTCACGCATGACACCCCAGCAACGTCATTGAAATGAAGTCACCGCACAGGCCATGCGACGCTCAAGGCCAATGATAATATCATCTTCGAGTCGTTCAGAACCGGCGGTAGTGAGCATCATCTTCACAGATTATGGACGTCATTTGGCTCTTCGCCAATATTGAACATTTCGTATAAGAGTCTAGTTTTGTATAGGAGTCTGGAGACTGTCCTGCATGCCAAAATTCCACAAATCTGTGACGTGGCTACTCTTGTAAAAAGCATTGCTCACCTTATGATTATGCGACCGCAGCAACTCTCCAGAAGCCTCGCTATCCAGCCCTCGCTTTGCAAGCTTTGGCGTTAAATGGATTAAGCAGCGCCACAGGCCTGACCTGAAATGATGGGCACGTCGCCGCATTATCCTAAAACAATTGGGATCTTTACTTGAGTGTATCCCTAGATGGAGGCTTGTGCACAGCGATTTCTCAGCCGACAGGTCGCTGTGTATTGAAAATATCGCGGTCTCGTATGTCTTCAACTAGCACTTATCTCGCGTCTCGATCTTAGGCCTAAGTCTGGTTTAGTCCCAATACGGTCCAATCCAGGGAAACATTTAGCGGCGAAAGGGCCACACAGCCCAAAGCAAACGTTTCTGAAGATTTCGTACGGCCGGTGAAAAGCCTCCTCATCTGCCGGATATGCGCGGTCGCCTGCGAGCTGCTATGCTATGCTGCCACGAGCATCGACTTGGATTGTTTTGTGAGATGGCGTGCCTTTTTTGTCCATCAAACGTAACCCTTGAAGCCTTTTCCTTCACCGAAAATTGTATTGGCACCAGTGGTTTACTAGTATTGTGGAGACTTGTATGCCAAGCGACATTTTGTCTGCTGCCCGTGGGCGGGTACGTACCCTAGCATTGAATTACTTGGATCTCGACATTTTTCTGCCTAATTTAAAGAGAAAACAAAATTGGGGGAAAAATTGTTTCCACTTTGTTTGGGCACAGCCTAGTAAGTCCAAAATACGGGTTCCGCTATGAAATAGGATATATGACACACAAAACAGAAAACAAGATTTTGCTGGGGCGGATTTTGAATCGGATCTCGCCCTGAAAATCATCTATCGCTTATACTCTAAATCACCACCAATTATGGTGATGAAGGTCCTTCGGCCCCATTCCGCCTCGCGTCTTTATCGAAATAGCCCGAAAGGACTTTTATCGTTTTATGCGATTGCCTGACTCTCGTCGCCCTGTGTCCAGTCTGATACTTTAAAACCAGCAGGCAAATGGCCGTCTTTGGCGCGCCAATTTTCACTGGTTCTGGACGGCAAACCCTCCACCACGTGTTTTGCCACATCACGACTGTGGCCAGCATAACTTCAGCGCTCCACCAAAGTTGGGGTTCGGCAACGACGGTTGGTATGTCTTCGCGGCAATGTAGTTTTTAAGAGCACTTACCACGTTGGGGCCAACGGGTTCATAGAAATGTCTGCGAACTGCCACATCACTATGTTTGTCCGAATATATCGCCTGTGGTTTAGAAAGCGGCCACGCATAGTCAATCTCGGATAAATGCATGCCGCCTTTAATAATGCGCTTGGGATTGTCTTCACGCAACTGTGCACTTAACACCTACACCCACCCTGCACTTCTGAGGCCAAATTACAGGAAAGCTTGAGTTTCATCTGGATTCCTGTGGCTGTTGTGTTCTGAATGTTGGGATGCGCTCTTTTACCATTTCCAGGGAACTTACATATTCGGGTTTGAATCGGACGTTCAGACCGCAGGAGAAAAGTGCATCGCCGTGCGTAGCAGAAAATATTATCATTTAATAGTGCACAATCGTAAGCATTTAAGCAAAACTTTCTATTATTAGTTTGTTGTTAATACTTATATATTATTAATATTACTTATATATTTCTTACTGTCATTAGCTATTGGTCTGGTTTGTAGTGCTGAGGGTTACCTGCCCACATGCAATCGAAAGTCGCACAAAATATAGCATACATTCATTTCACCGACATTTGCGCGCGCTTCAGACGCGCGACAAGAATTTAACACGCGCGCTGGTGGCCGGTTGAATACTACCCCGTCAGATAAAAAGCGAGATAACCAAGCACACTAACTTCACAGGGAAGAGAGTCTTCAGTAGTAACTCACTTGTGTCAAATTTTAAGATGGACTAGGTCAAAATACGTGTTGACTCTTGGGCCAAATAATGTCCAACTCAAAATCGGTATCCGAAGTGTCTGCAGACCTCCTCATACAACCGCCTCACTTTAGGGTTACTTAAGACCTGTTCTGAGCAACAGGTTACTGGTGTTCATTTCAGGCCAGTGACCTCATTTTAAATTAGATGGTCACGATAAACAAAGGGCCATTGAGAGCCCTTAGAACCTTCAAGCCTAAATGATATTGCTTTGTTTTTTAACTGAGATACGCATAAAGGGATACGCAACGCGGTATGATTCTAAAAGGCTGATAGTGGTCCTTTTAAGTCAGTGACCAACGCTGACATGTAGGAAGTCCAGATAGCATGCCTATTGATATTTCTGTTATACAAAATAGAAAGGAGCATTAAAACTGCGCTGAAAAGCATGTTCTTCAATGAAAAAGCAGCTTATCTTTACCTCGGTGGGACCTTCATATTTAATCCACCTACAATGGAATAAGTCGTAACATCAATCTCAGTTGACGTATTGTGTAAGAATGTGGTGGGGAATTTATTCCCGTTAATGACGTTGTTAATGATAAATAAGCATGTGTCGGTCTTTTTGAAAGCTCACGCCTTTTCTACACCGTAGTTCACAAGATTCATCCTCATCGTTGCTTTAAGAGTGCATTTTTATGTACCTGATTGAAATAGTTTGCTTTTTGTTTAAATTGACCATACGAGTACCGGTCAATCTCACTCATTGAAACACGGGAAAAGGTTAAGTTAAAAAATGTAATGTGCCCCCCCCCCCCAAACTGAGGTCAAAAGTTTGCGCACATCTCGCATGTCACAGAAAATCTGAACTTTAAATGGAATGCTACACACTTGGAAATATTGCAGCAAGCATCACATATGATGGAAAAACTCACTAGGACCTTTAGCACGATAATTGGAAGGCTGTTTTAATCAACACGATTTATCCATTTAGTTTACATGTCTCACAATACGTTATTGTTTGATTGCCTCATCATACCTTGTACAACATTGATTAAGAGACAATCGACGGCCGTTATATCTGGAAGGCGTGGTTACGAATATCAGATATGAACAACTCGACAGCTATATATATTTTGGCCTTGATTGCCGCGTGGACTATGGAATGGCAGGATTTCAGTGGCGTTATTATGGTGTAATAGATGCCTTGGTGACCTTGAAATAGTCTCTCCGAAATAGACCGTACAACTTCACGGGCGTGTAGCTCAGAAGCTAACAGGGTTTAGGTCTTCACAAGGGCAGGGCTGTGAAATGCACTGAGTGATCTTCTAGGTGGCTATTTCAGTTCAAAACCCCATGCACATGTGGAACAATCCGTTTAAGGCATGAATGGACGACTCTGAGATGATACTCACACGGTCAGTATACCGGGCTTTGTATTGAGTGGAATAGACCCTTCCAGAGTTGAGGAAACTCAGACTGGTGAGAGCGGAAGTCGGCGGAGTCTCGGAGGCGCGGTAAACCCTACTTTTATATTCAATTGTGTGACGTTGATTGGGAAAAACAACACCTTTATCGCTACATTTTATGACTGATCAGGGAAGACTACACTTGCGACAAAAAAAAGAAAAGAAAGGCATAAACCGCGAAGCAGACGAGGGCTGCGTAACCAGAACCAAACAGTGGGCAGCAACACTGATGGCCTATCTCCCCGCTGTCCTCTCGATCATATGGTGACATGATGATCCGCAGGATGCGACCGGAAGAGGACATAGCCTCCCTCTCGCGTACAAGTTACTTAACCAGGGACTCACTTATACTAACCTGGGCCTTTTGAAGGCATCGCCAGAGGGCAAACTAGACATCCCACGTATAAGACAAGAATCCAGGTTAAATGTTGATGGAACGGCATGAAGCATCGCACAAAACCACCTGCGTGTGTCTTAATTTGTTTGTTCCGAAGTTGGGCGAAGCAAGGCGTAACTTATTCCTCGGCTTCCTGTTGTCGGGCTGGCAACGTCGTTTGTGCGTGATGCGATGACACTCTGCGTTCGCATTCATTGACGCTGTGTTTGGCGTTCAGAATATTCATCTGATCTGGAGGCAAACGACTGATGTTAATTCTCAGAAATTTCCAAAACCGTTGGATCGATGGCTCGCGGCCGAATGAGGAGAGTTTGATCGTTGTTGTTGTTGCTGTTGTTGTTTTGGTGTTGTTGTTGTTGTTGATGTTGTTGCGGTGTACTTCGGCAGGCGCTGTCCAGTCGGCTTGTTCTCGGTTGCTGCGCTGCCATGGCGTAAACTGCAGCCGCCTCACTATTCAGATATATCCCGTGCCAGCGGCGTGGCCTTGGCCTGTGAGCGGCGCGCGAGTCGTTCGTCGGCGGCTGCCCTGACCACCATTGATTTGCCGGCTGGCTGACGCACACCGTGGTATTATCGTGCCGGCGGCTGGTCGGGCTTCTCCTGTCCCGCCGACCGTCATGTTGCCAGCCAGATTACGCGTCGGCGGGGGAGGGGGGGGGGGGGGCTGTGACCAACGGGCGTGTTTGTCAGCTTCCCCACACGCGCTGCGATGCGCCTGACGCCTTGAGCCTGACACCTCCCACGTTAAGCATGCTTCCTCCTCTCCTCCCCCCTCACGCCTCCCACATGATGTGTGCTTCCTCCCCTCCCTTCTCCCGCCTCCCACGTCAAGTATGCCTCCTTCTCCCTCCTCCCACGTCATGTATGCCTCTTCTACCCTTCTCTAGCCTCCCGCGTCAAGTATGCCTCCTCCTACCTCCTCACACCTCCCACGTAAGGTATGTCTCCTCCTCCTCCTCCCTTCTCCCGCCTCCCACGTCAAGTATGCCTCCTTCTCTCTCCTCCCACGTCGAGGACGCCTCCTCCTACCTCCTCACGCCTCCCACGTAAAATATGTCTCCTCCTCCTCCTTACGCCTACCACGTTACACATGCCTTCTCCTCCCCCTCCCACGCCACACATGCCTTCTCTTCCTCTCTCCTTACGTCTCCCACCTTAAGTATGCTTCCTCCTCCTCCACCCCACGACTCCCACTTCAAGTATGCCTCATTCTCCCTCCTCACGCTTCCTACTGCAAACTGGCCCTCCCATCCCATGGGAGCGCATGCAGGTGCTCCACAGCCGTGACATTGGAGAGGAGGACGTGCTGCGCGAAACGCTGGTCTCTAATGTGCGCCTGGTCCTCCAATCTGCCTTCGAGCAAGAGCTAACGGGCGTCCGACTTCATCATATGAAGCCATTGGCTTTGGTTACAGGAATGCTGGTCAACATCATCTCTGCGTTGAAAAGACGGCACAGTTTGCTGCGACTTCGTGCAGTGGGCGGCTGCCGAAGCCGCGGAGTGATATGGTCAAGAAGATAAACGGGATGTCGAATACGGACGCATAAAAAACGGAGGGTACAGGTAGCTCTAAAACAGAAACCGGTGGTAGACAAGTGAGAACCGAACAAGGTGGTAGACGAGTGAGAACCGAGGCAATGCGGCGAGTGATAACGTGGTCGGGTGTTCCATCGTCTGCCTTAATAGCGAACCCTTTGGGCACACCCGGAGTGCTGAGAACAAGAAACCGCAGCTACCCATTGTTACAGAGGTATTTTGTCGTAGAGCAAAGCCCTGGTGAGATGATGCAAGGCGGGGATTATCGGTTCACTAAAAAAGAGCAAGACTTTTTACGAGACATGGATCACGTAACGAAGCGCGCGCCACGTTCTTAGAGATCTCTTCAGGCGTTAAGGCAGAACGAAGATTATCACATGCCCTCACTGTTCACACTCGTCTTGGTGGGGAGCGACCCACGATCCCACATGCTCCCGTTCACAGCCTTCTTGATACCGCATACCCCTTACGTGGATGGCTTCCCGGTTCCCGGCATATACAATTTCGCAGGAAAACTGCATCACCACAGGATTTATGCAAATGCACGCGATTAGCATCGACAAGCAGTCGGATCCAACGACAAGCCGAGCGTCTGGGGAAATCGGGAATCGACATGATGGCTGCGGGGATCCCAGCAGCGCCGATCCAGGTGTCAAGGGCATTGTCACTCGGGGCAAATACGAATTTCAGTAGAACGGCGCACAGCCAGCGGATCACAAAAAACAAAGTCCTCAAATATAGCACGGAGTTGCCTGATCAGATTCCGGCACGGCAGAGGCAGCTCTGCGATCGAGGGCTCGGGCTGCTGCCGGCCTTTCCCTGATCTCCACGAGCACGGTTTCGTTTTTACGTCATCCATCATGCGTGGTGCCGCTCGGGAAAATGCCGAAGAAATGACAACTGCGCGGTGTGGAATAAGCCGGCAGCCAGCGGCATGCCATCGACTGGGAAATACTCCCAGGATTCGTTTAATTTACTGGTGTGGTGAGATTAACTCCTATGCGCCTCAGTCTCCTTGCTTTAATCGATTGTGTGAGAGTAAAAGACTTGTCGATGCGCGGCTGAATAACGTGCGCTAAGTAGAGGGCCGGGTGACCACACGACGTCAGAGAAACATGTTTGTCGCGGTAGGGGTGCGTGGGCATGCGTGCGAATACTGGTCCAACGTGATTGTTTTTGCCGATGGCAGCTGGCGTGATAGTGGGGATAAATGAACTCCTTCCCCGACAGCCGTTGAACTCCTTCTGCGACAGCCGGTGCACGCCTTCCCCGACAGCCGGTGAACTTCTTCCCCGACAGCTCATGAGCTCCTTCCATTATAGCTGGTGAGCTCTTTTCCGACATCCGGTGAACTCTTCTCCGACAGCTCGTGTCCTCCCCCACCCTTCCCGACAGCCCACGGACCCTCAGCCAGTAGCACGCGAGTATCGTCTTCCTGAGCGTCACGTGACCTTCCTGCAGTCTGTCGGCTACACTGTGCGTGCTTTGTTCAGCAGCACTGAAACGCTTCCAGCCGTCCTGATTTCTAATTAGGCCTGCAACGAATCATCTAATGGAATGTCAGATCCCCTAAGTTTACTCGTTGCTAATTTGTCGCCAGGGCTCAGCCAATGCCGTCCCTCGACGCTTTCAGTTCTGTGTTTGCGCTACCCCTTTACCATCAAAGCAGAGGTGACTTTGCATAATTGAGCCCGCATCTGCGCTGGCTACACAAACATTGTATATTCATGCCACTTCCGAACACGCGCGGAGCCAGAGCAAAAGGGTTACATTGCAGGTGTTCAATATCATTAGCAGAAGAACGGGGGTAAATGAAGAAGACCCGAAGCGAGAAGCGATGCATAGTGCAGTAACGGGCGTAGACTACAGGTGGTTGGAAGCGCACGAAGCGTGGCGGCAGGACCGGATGTCCCGCACTACGCAAGGGCAGCAGCCAGTGAGTCGTTGCAATGTACGTTATCAGCATAGCTCCTTTATCCCTGCACTAAAGCCGCAAGTAAAGATCACTGCGTTGGCAAGTTGGCGAACTTGCGCCGTACATAGGCAAGCGATGCTTGGTCCTTGTGCAAGTGTCACCTGCATTATGTGGACGCTTGTGCTTGCGGCTGCATTATGCTGCTGGCCGCATTATGTGGACGTTTGTGCGTGCGGCTGCATTATGTGGCTGGCTGCATTATGTGGACGCTTGTGCCTGCGGCTGCATTATGCGGCTGGCCGCATTATATGGACGCTTGTCTCCACCTTGGATCGTGGACGGTAGGAATTGAACATATGCGTGGGTAAAGATGGTTGGGCTGGGCAGTTGTATTTTCTAACTTTTTTAACAATTCTTGTTGTTTTTAAATGTGACATCTGATAAAGTCCTACGGTCTCTATACGTAATGACATCGTTTGGGATGAGGAACTAGGCCTACGTTATGAACACATTTTTCTAGCGTACCATCCCCACTGCCCCTAACTACCACATCTCTCTTCTTTAGAGCCCGAGCGCAGCTCTGTGGGAACGGCGGCTCCGACGGGCGCCAGCGCCATCGCGTCCGGAGTCGAGCTCGAGGACTCGGAGAGGGGCGGTGCTGTGGAGGGCGCCGGCCGACTGAGACCCGAGTCCGGAGCGGTCATGCATATCAACATGCCAGAGTTGGACGCGGCGCTCGGTGGCGCGAACCTTGCGCACTCCTGGGAGTCACAACCATCGACCTTCGGAACGATTCCGCCACCGTCCAGGGATGGATCGACGGCGCGATGAGCGGCGGTCCTGGCTCCAGACCGAGACGCGCGGGGGTATGGCGATCCGCCGGCGGACTGGCGTGTTTCGGCAGGCGGCGGAGGAGCTCCACCTGTCGATGACGATCGATCTGATTCTTTCAGCGAACCATCCGGCGGACGCGCTCCCCCGCGCGCCTAGGGAGTGGCTCCGGATCTCCGCGCCGATGAGCCGGCGCCAATCGTCGCCGCATCGCCCGCCGTCGTCGCGGTCACGGACCGCCGTCCCGAGAACGACCCAGCGCGCCTCCGCACTGCTCGCGATTGACCCGCGCCCGGTGCGGTGGGCCACGGCGGGGCTCGGGGTCGCGGGACGTAGTCGTGATTGACCCGCGCCCGGTGCGGTGGGCCACGGCGGGCTCGGAGTCGCGGGACGTAGTCACGATTGACCCGCGTCCGTCGCGGTGGGCCACGGCGGGGCTCGGAGTCGCGGGACGTAGTCACGATTGACCCGCGCCCGTTGCGGTGGGCCACGGCGGGCTCGGAGTCGCGGGACGTAGTCGTGATTGACCCGCGCCCATTGCCGGTGGGCACGGCGGGCTCGGAGTCGCGGGACGTAGTCACGATCGACCCGCGCCCCGTGCGGTGGGCCGCGGCGGGCTCAGAGTGGCGGGACGTAGTCACGATCGACCCGCGCCCCGTGCGGTGGGCCGCGGCGGGCTCAGAGGTGGCGGGGCGTAGTCACGATTGACCCGCGCACGGTGCGGTGGAGCCGCGACGGGCTCAGAGTGGCGGGACGTAGTCACGATTGACCCACGCCCCGTGCGGTGGGCCACGGCGGGCTCGGAGTCGCGGGACGTGCGAGGGGTCTGCCGCGGACAGTACTCATTTCTGCCAACGGGCCTATCTGCTGGGGTTGACTGTGAACCGTCGCGATACGCGCTGTGGCGGCTGTTAGGCCGTCCCGACGCGGGAAGGTGACGAGATAGCTGAGGGTTGTCTTGCTGGATCACGGTGCATTCGTAGAATTGTTGCTGAACAGCGTGACCGGGTTCAGGAGTCGTGTGATGGCAACGCTTGGCAAGCCCGGTGGAGGGTCGAGCTTTGTTTTTCGCGCGACCCATGACGCCGGTGGCAACGGTATTGTCGAACGCCATCGCCGAGCCATTACGGTGATGACACCGCTGCCGGGCAGCACCATTGGCGAGGCGGTCCATCGGTACAATGCCACATACCGCGCCATGGCTCCGGATCCTGCTAGGTTCAGGAGCCAAGCGACTGCTGTCTTGCTTGTGTGCAAATAGGCTTGAGGTGGTGGTGCGACTCAAGGGAACGATTTCGTTGATTTTGGGAGCTAAGAAGCGGTCTATTCGTCGTTTTTTGGGGGAGGGGACCCCACTTGACCTTTAACGATAACGGTTAACGACGTGAAGACTCACAGGTCATGCTCTAAGCCAGGTGCCAGTTCAGACCCACCGCGACACGTGTTTACAAACGGCGGTGGCTGGGTTTATCTGTTGGTGTTCAGCGCTCTGAGACGACACATATCCGTCCTCCTCCGGCGGGATGCACGCCAACCTTATAAGCCCTTGATGGTGGTGTGCTTTGAACGGATGGAGATTCAGTCATTTACCCTTACAGGGAGAGTGACAACGGACTACGTCGTCCAATAGGCCGGTCAGGACGGGTCCCAGAGCGCGCCTGGCAGACAGGCTTGAGTCGTCATGACAGGCCGGTCACGACGGGTCTCCAGAGCGTGCCTGGCAGACAGGCTTGAGTCGTCTGACAGGCCGGTCACGACGGGTCTCCAGAGCGCGCCTGGCACGAAGGCTTGAGTCGTCTGACAGGCCGGTCACGTACGGGTCTCCAGAGCGCGCCCGGCAGACAGGCTTGAGTCGTCTCGAACAGGCCGGTCACGACGGGTCTCCAGAGCGCGCCTGGCAGACAGGCTTGAGTCGTCTGACAGGCCGGTCAGGACGGGTCTCCAGAGCGCGCCTGGCAGACAGGCTTGAGTCGTCTGACAGGCCGGTCACGACGGGTCTCCAGAGCGCGCCCAGCAGACAGGCTTGAGTCGTCCGACAGGCCGGTCACGACGGGTCTCCAGAGAGAGCGCGCCTGGCAGACAGGCTTGGATTGTCAGTCAGGCCGGTCACGACGGGTCTCCAGAGCGCGCCTGGCAGACAGGCTTGAGTCGTCTGACAGGCCGGTCACGACGGGTCTCCAGAGCGCGCCCAGCAGACAGGCTTGGATTGTCAGTCAGGCCGGTCACGACGGGTCTCCAGAGCGCGCCTGGCGACAGGCTGAGTCGTCTGACAGGCCGGTCACGACGGGTCTCCAGAGCGCGCCTGGCGGACAGGCTTGAGTCGTCTGACAGGCCGGTCACGACGGGTCTCCAGAGCGTGCCTGGCAGACAGGCTTGAGTCGTCCGACGGGCCGGGCAGGACGGGTTTCCAGAGCGCCCCTGGCAGACAGGCTTGAGTCGTCCGACAGGCCGGTCACGACGGGTCTCCAGAACGTGCCGAATGAAACAGATTAGAAGGCATAAGCTCACATCATGTTGGTTGCTCGCTTTCTGTCGATGAGCTCCACCGTCCCATCACCTGCGCTGTCTACCTTAAGTCTTCTGAGGGACGCACTGTGAGGCGATGCCCTGCGAAGCTCGCTCAGGCAGGCGGGAGGCAAGGGCACAGAAGCACCGGGAGCGATATTCCTTCACTGGACGGAGCACAGCCGAAGGCGCGGATGCAGCAGCGGGATCCTACGGGCGGTGGGCATGGCCGAAGCAGTGCTAGGTGGTTTCAACGTGGACGAGACGTAAGGCAGCGCCGTCCAAATAGGGAGCAATCACCATGGAGGTGAGGGGAGGGAGCAGATCGTCATCCAACGTAGGTACGTAGGTGATCAGCCTGGTAGCCACGTCGGTGCTGCACTAACGGCAAATTAACGTGCTGCGCTTTAAATAGGACCAAAACGTAGCGCCCATCAGTCTGGAAAAATTGGATAAGGTTTCTGTGGTTCTCTGAAGACTAGGAAAAACTTAGACGGACAGGGTATATTGCCGAGGCGGCGCTGGAAGGCGGGGAAG
>NW_023597054.1:38482106-38517362 GCF_011947565.3 Pollicipes pollicipes | reverse complement strand
GTGTATATATATATATATATATATATATATATATATATATATAAGCTATATATATATATACTATATATAACACTATATATAAGCGCATATATATACATACATATACACATATATATAAACATATATATATATATATATATATATATTTATATATTTATAATACTACGTAGTGAAAACCGATCCCGTTTGCCAGGTTAGGTCCATGCAACTTTTCAGCTGATGTTCCTCTTTCAATTGCACATATCCGGTGGTAACTTAACATGGATGTTGCCCGATCCAGTAGTAATATTGGTGCGAGCCATGACCATTACCTTTCTTGCCATGAACGATGTAGGCGATATAACCTCGCGATGTTTGTTAAATGCAGCCTTGCTCCATTGCGTACGAATGTTATGTCCTGATGATACTCAAACGTATTGAAAGATCGCTTGCTCTTTGTGATACTCAACCCTTTCGACAGGTGCAATCATGCGTTCAACTAAGTCCTTGACGATGGCTACCATGCCAATGCCGGCAGTAAACAAGGCATGCGGTGAGAAAATGATTTTAACTGCACGCATTTATGCAAGTTAAAATACACGGCTAAAGCAGGGAGCCTTCTGTGATCAGCTTGTCATGGGACTACTTCGACAAAAGACGCTGAGACACTCGGCGAAATGAAAAGTTCCTCACTTTTTCTGCCAAACCAGTCTGTGATCAGCGTGAAGTTAACTTGTGATAAAAAAGTGAAATTGTGGGAGCTGAACTATTCAAAACAGTTGATTTTTCCACGCTACCTGCACGCAGAAATAAACTATAAGGTGAGAAAAGGTTTTAGTAGCGTGGAAATCTTTAAGTTTTAAGAGAGAAGCTAAGAGGCGGGTAGTTTTCGACGTACTAAGATGTCCATTTGGACGTTACAAAGATGTTGCTCAAAATAGGTTAGTTTCTACACCTGCATGCCACATCGAGTCGTTTCATGCGAGACAGTTGGAATCGTTCAGACTCGAATACCGGCGACGGATTTCGTCACGATAGCGCAAGTCCTGTCCTGGTTGTTCACTGCAGCGCATTTAATGTGTTGCTGATATCATTTATCTTCCGCCGGCACACTTCTCAACCGCACTGGTTGTTCTTTTGGGTGCATATTTCCAGCTATTTAACGATGATGAACAATAAGCCATGCAGGCTGAAGGATTTCATGGCGCACGCCCTGGACCATACCATTGTATTAAGCACATTAATATGCGTGAGCCATCAAAAGCCTGGCCAGTGATTCGGAAGTTCTTAGCGTGCCACTTATATTGGCTAACCTCGATCTGGCCGTACAGTCCTTTTACAGCTCAAACTGCATAGAATAGCCTTTCCGCCCCCGCCCACATCTCTCCAAGGCACCCCGTTTTCGTGTCTTGTCTCCGGTCACTCCTCCAACTTCGACGGACGTCACCTGTGCCTGCGGCACTCCGTTTCGTGTCTTTGCTCCGTGTCACTCCTCCAACTTCGACGGACGTCACCTGTGCCTGCGGCACTCCGTTTTCGTGTCTTTGCTCCGTGTCACTCCTCCAACTTCGACGGACGTCACCTGTGCCTGCGGCACTCCGTTTTCGTGTCTTTGTCCCCGCGTCACTCCTCCAACTTCGACGGACGTCACCTGTGCCTGTCTTTTATGAATCTTTGATTGACTCTTTCACCAAGGGAACTGAGTTATACCGTAACACCAAGATACCGTAAAAATAACTTTGTAGATGCCCGATTAAATGGAGAGAGAAACAACACTTCCGGTGCAGAAATCTAGGCTTCGCACGGAATAGAGCGGGCCACTGCTGGTCGCCGTCGCCGCGGTCGCGGACGCGTCAGCCTGCACAGCCAGAGCAGGACGGCAGCGTGACGGTCCGCGTTGGAGCCGTTGGCAGCTGGCGGTGCTGTTCTGGCAATGCTGAAGGTCTTACCTTGCCACAGCGGCGGCCGGATCAGAGAGTGCGCGTGCTCGCAGCGCCCGGCCCGTCCGGCGGCCCCTGACGCTCGCCCCGACGGTCGGCACTGCGGCTCCGTGGCTCGTGTGGCACGGTCCGCCGCTGAAGCACTTTGCGCCGCGCCCTCCGCGTGTCGGCGCGTTCCTCCCGGCGGCGGCGACGCGACACCGTGGCTGCTCACCCACCCACACACACCACACCCGATCCGATTCGGGCGCCGCCTGCGCCAGCACTGTCGTCGGCCGGCCGGCCTGAGTCGGCTGCCACCCCGACGTTGCTCCCGGCCGGAGGCGTGGCGCGCCGGGCCGACGGAGCTCCCACCGACGGCGTTCTGGCCGGAGAACGGCCGCCTCGCAGCTGGTGCCGGAATCGGGCGACCGGCACGCTGCCAATTCGGTCTGACCTGACCCAGGCGATGCCGATGTTGGTCTGGGCTTACAACAATGACAGGAGGGCCTGGGTCAAGCAAACATCGGGGGTGGTAGGTGGCCTGAAAGGTGTGGGGTTCCAGCTCGCCCAGGTGGAAGTTATGTTGAGCTGGTCTCATCTGACGATGGTGGCATGGTGACTTGAGCTCCCTGGCGGTGGGAGTGAGAATTTAGACGGATTGGCAGCTGGGTGGTATGGTCTGGTCGACATAAAAAGATCAACTGTCGGACGAGGAGGGTGTGTTCATGCTGTCAGTGGGCCCCCGGTGCGCCTGACCTAGCTAATAATGGAGCTGGCGGCCCAATCACAGCACGGCGACGTGAACTCATGCATGAAAGAAACGGCACTTGGTTGAGCTGGGGGTCGGCGGAGGCCGCGGGGTCCGGGGCACAATAGAGCTCAGCTGGAGGATGAAGGAGTGGTAGCAAAAAGTTGCCGCTAACGGCCTCGCCTACGACGCGTGAAATGCGAGGACGCTGGTTGCATTGATTCGACATTCGGCACGCTAACAGGCCGGTTTGAACCAAATCCACTTCGCCCGTGTTTTTCAGCCGTCATCATGAAAGAAAATCGGAACTGATGTCTGCCAATTTTTGAGGCGATGGCTGTCAGTTTGAAAAACTCGACCGTCATTTGCGGGCAATATACGATGTACGGTGCGGAGCGAACGAGCCTAACTCAATCTAGGGCCGGTCTCCTGTCAAGAAGGTCGTAAAAAACATTCGTCTTCGATCTAAAAACAACGTCAGGGCCGTGTGCGGATGTTGGCTACGAATCACCAGAACGTCATGTTGAACAGCCCTCTTTGCTTCAGGTCAGCTTGTCCAAGGCATTGTCTTGAGAGCCTGTAGCTTAGTATATTTCTGTGAACAATGGGCGTTGCTTTGGGTGGACGTCATTTCGGGGATTTTGTGACGTTTTATGAGGGCACCACGTCTTAACTTCAACTTTGCCATCTGAGGCACTGGTACTGGTACATGTCCTCGACCTAGATGAGAACCAGGCGCGTGCGCCATGCAGACTTCCGCATCAGCTTTCTTTGGGTGAGGCTACTTCCTGACGCTTAGGAGTGGTGTAGTCATCATACCGGCCACACAGTTACATGGGTCCGCGCGAGGGCATGGAGCGCTCTACGCAAGCTCTGAAAAGATCCGGACTGTTTCTGGTGCACCTATTCACGTGTGTGATAACCGGCTGCTCGGTGCGCACTGTCGGGTCGGTGACTGGGCGGGAACTAGTTATGGACGCTCAATGTCCCAAACAACCGCACCCGGTAGCGGACACAGGACTTGTCTGTTGAACTAGCAAAAAAATAAAAAATAAAAAATCGGGCCTTAGAGTGGCCACGAGCCTAAGCGTCCCGTACCTTGGCTTCATCTGCATGCTACATCGGCCTGCCAAACACTTTATTCACGCCCCCTGTTTCTATAACAATAAGAAGTTGTTACATGTATCATATCCGAGTAATATCCAGAGCCTTAATGGGGAGATTTATGAGCGACACAGCTTTTGCAAGCGGGTTTCGGCTAAAACACCTCGCAGATATTTAATAACATTTTTCACCAGCATGGCGATAAATGTTCCCATACCCAACCAGACTCCTTCCCTACACGGCCACACTCACGTGCCTGTGATCCCTCGGTCTTACTAGAAGGTTATGATATCTTACATAGGGCATATACCGCGTAGGCTTTGAGAATACTGGAGTTGTCATATATATTTACAAGTCATCAGTCGCTTAGCTGCATGACACAATCACGTCCTTTAGTGAGAAGAGCGACGAAGTGAAAATGGTCTTTACGTAAGTTAAATGCATTTGCGAGGAACAACATGTATGTAGATAAAACAGTACTATAGCCTTATTACTCGAAGAATAACCGAGAGAATGAAAAGAAAGATGGATTGTTATTTTGGCTACGGATCCTCACGCAGCTGACCACCCGGGGCCCCTTCTGGACCAATTCCGGGCCCGTTTGACTCATTTGCTTGCAGGCTGGGACCTTTTTTACCTGCCAGCAAGGGGCCTCATTACAGGCAATAGAAAACATGTGGCCGTTTTGTGGTAGGCAGAGTCGCGGGTGGCGCAGCATTAGGGGGGGGGGGGGGCAAGGGAGAGGGTGGCTTCCCCCTTCCTTGTCTCGGCCAGGAGACAAAAACTTGCATTCGCTACTCCCAGTTTGGTAAGCCCATTACGCCAATAAGCCCATTCACTATACGGCCCCAATCTTGAAGGCAGAACAAAGACGCGAATATGCCAGAGTTTCCAGCAAGCTCTGGCATATACGCCGATTTGAACTGAGCTTTCAGGTCCTTATTGAATTCAGGAGACTTTTCTGCACGGTGGGGCCAATTTTCGGGTTCAGAAGGGATCTTTCATGAATCGGTTGGGTTCTGCTCTGGATCAGGGGACGGAGAGGTGTTGCTCACTCGGCACACCCCTCTTTATAAGTCAAAAGGCCCTCGTTACGGCTAAGGAGCCACCCTCTATAAATCAGGAGGCCTTGTTCTAAATCAGAAGGTCCCTTCAGGAGGTCAAGAGTCGGCACATCAGTGGGCTCCTCCCACTTCGACAGACGAGGCCGTTGTGGAGCAGCCAGCCTTAGCACACTTGGAAAGAACTGTAACCTCTAAGATGTCTACGTACGGAATGCATGAAAAACCACGTGACTAACTTTGAATTAATCTTTGTTCATAGTTAGCGGAGCTTCTTTTTTGAACAAAAAAAGAGACAAAAACAAAGCACGTTTCACAAAGCCAATTTAAAAATCAAAAGCACCTCGTGGTCTTCAGATGTGCACCCATTGCCATCCGTGATCCCACAAATGAGGCTTCGCTGGCCCCCCAGGTCTCAGAGTCCTCGTAGAATGGCGGTCTCCAAACTCCCCAAACAAGCGAAGTACACTAGATAGCTATCAAACTAGGCCCAAGACAATAGCTTTCACCAAGTGAGGCGCCAAGCGAGATGCAGTTTACCTTTGGGGAAGAACGAGAGACGCCTGAAGGCAGCATCCTTGCTGAATGATCCTCAAGTGACACACCATGGTGACCGCGACTCTTCCATTAGGGAGTGCACCAGCTGTAGTAACTTCACCGGACATTGAGCGCATGGAGGCCTGGCGGGTATCTGCATTAGAAGCAGCAGTCGGATTCACGCAGCGAATAGACGACACGGTCTTTCTCAGGGCTTTGCGTGTCCCGCGAATATAGGGTGATGGTCGATCTGCTGCGCTCAGAAAGTCCTCCAGCCTGATTCGCTCTCCGTTCTGCCCATCGCTCGTGCCAAGCCCTTTTGAGGGCTCTAGCTTTGCCTGTCTGCCGCCCGGGTGAGCTTGCTGGAAGCTCTGGCATATTCACGTCTTTGTTCTGCCTTCAAGATTGGGGCCGTATAATGAAATTGGCCTGCGGGTGGATAGACAGCTGCCTAGTTTGCAATGTAGCCCAAGTGCGGTGTGAGTGAGTCCCTTGAATTGCTCTAAACTTAAATAATAAGATATCTCTCGATAATAACCATTCAGGTGTGGATTTGTGGGGTGCCCACGTATATTTCATGTGTGCCGGTGTACGTATATGTTGTATGTTCTTCCATTATATCTAGTCCAACGGGACGGCACATAAATAATGATGATAATGATGGTGGTGCAATGCAATCGCGCGTCAAGACATCCAACATGGCAAGGAGGGCTCTTCTGATGTAAACTCAGGGCACCTCTACGCCTTCCGCGTAGTCACGAGGCAGCTTATTGGCTGGAGCCCACTGGCTAAGCGGAGGCGAGGCTTTACCCCTTGGACGAGCCACTGGTCAAGGACCCGGTGTGCTTTCGCGCACCCTATGCAATCCACATTTTACTGATAGTCCGCTTTTTTCGTTTGACTTTCATTTTCCGACTATTTACTTAGCTTGCATTTTTGCTTGAGCAGGCTTTTTACTAAAACAGACTTTTTGATGAAATTTACTTTTGCTTGGGTTAATTTGTGCTCAAAATGATGTTTGGCTGTTTACTTGAATGCCTCTGACTCTTTGCTTTTGACGTTTTATGCATGACTTTTATTCCGTTTGGTCTCTTGCCATTTGACTTCTCGCCATTTCGTTTCTTGACGTTTGACTTCTCATCCTTTCACTTATTGAACGACATGCTGTTTATTTCACAGCACGACACCAGACGCTTGCCAGCGACGTAGCCAGAACGATTCCGATTGATAAAGGAGCTGGCTGCTCCAGAAGTCCTGCTGAGGGCGTCAAAAGGACAGGCTCTTTCCGAACACCTCGGTGAAAAGAGGCGTCAGGACAACACACATTCCTGGTCGATGTATGTGCTAAGCCCAATGCTGGCTTTATTTGCGCAGCTGTTCACGTCTTTCCGTGAAATGTTCTTCTGAATAGCCACCAACGGCTAGAGCATCGTCAAAAGAGCATTCGGCCACGGTCAAAGCCTGTAGGAAATTGCTTTGCAAATAGCACATGTCAAACAGTTGCGTCGCCGTCGCCTGTCCACCTCGCCCGACAGCCTTGTTGGGACCTGACGGGAGAACGGTCCAGCACTTGAACACGCGGTCAAGAAGAGTCTCCTTGGTTCGCAAGACGGTGCACGTGTTCACGGCTGTGACCAGTCCCATCCGCCTCGGACCTCACCTGCTCACCCAGCCGCCGGCGCTGAAGTTCCGCACCACCGCCCAGTCTACAGACCGAGAATCTAAGCTCGAGGCTGCAGCGCTCTGCTGACTGGTGTTAGTGGAAACATACGAGATTGCCAGCAACGGAGGGGCGTCTAGCAGCTGATCCATCACGCCCAGATATCTTTATCGCGAGTCGCCATGGTGCGGCCTGCCTGGAAGACGCCTGGCGAGTCTGCGATCCGACCGGAAGACAGCGAAGGCGTCTGGAAGACATCTGGCGAGTCTGCGATCCGACCGGAAGACGGCCAGGGCGCCTGGAAGACGCCTGGCGAGCCTGCGATCCGATCGGAAGACGGCGAAGGTGCCGGGAAGGCGGCTGAGCGGCCCGACCGTTCGATGGACGGGGCGGCTCGAGCTTTCATCCGCCTGCTGCAGGTCACTGGTTTGTCCGGGGAACGCGGCTGGAGGCCGCTGCTGTACGCCACGTCCGTTTACAGCATCATGACTGTGGTCTCTTGGATAATAGTCACAACTGAATTTCGTAATGGCCTGCATTTTGCCCAGTTCTCAGGTTCTGTTATTGTGGCAGCCAGCATGACATCGTTTTTCGGCCTGTCCTTCTTCCTTATATGGCTTACCCTCACCGCCACCTTAGTCTGGGGACGGCACCGGTACGCATCAGCAATGCGCAATATTCAGGCCAGTCTCGATGAAGTGGCCAAGCTGCCGTGGTCTGTTCAGAGCAACGGTAAGTCCGCACGCACTGCCATTTTTCTCTGGACCATCCACGTTTTGTTTTTAGTCCTCATGATAGCCGGTACTTTTTTCGCCAGCAGGGGCTTTGATAGGTGTCGGACGCTGTCTTCATCTTGCACCGCGACCCTGGTAACCGCTGTGCAGTACGGCCTTAGCACGTTCTTTTCCCTGTTGGTTCCGTGCAAGTTCGTGTTCGCCGCGGAACTACTGGCGACCGGCTTCAGGACCGTGAATGGCGAGCTCAGCAACCTGATCGCCATAGGTCACCAGCCGGGCCGTGTCCAGCTGCGTCAGATCGGGCGACTGCAGAGACGCCTCTCGCAAAGTTTCTCTCGACTCACGGATGCCGCAACGGCGGAACTGGTTGTAACCTTCACCCAGAGCATTGTCGTTCAGATCACGGTAATGATATCTCTGGCGCATTTGATTGCACATCGAAGCACGGTTTCTTTCGTTCTCCTTCACCTTCTTTATCAGTTTCTCACTATCGCAACTCTGGCTGGACCATGCGAAGCCAGTCAGCGCGTCCCTAAATCTGGTCCGCAAGACCCGAGGCCTGCTGCTGGAGATCGAGCTGGAGCGGCCCGAACTGGGCAGCGAGGCGACCCTGGTCCGGAAGTCGGTGAAGCATGAGCTGGACACCATGGGCGACGTGGGACTCTTTCGCCTGCAGCGCTCCACCCTGCTCAGCATCATGTCCACCATCCTGACCTACATCATCGTGATGGTGCAGTTCCAGGTGACGGAGAAGATGGATGACACCATGTTCGGCACATCGAACGGAACTGTGTCAAATGATACTTCACCTAATATCGGGACGTAGACGAGACAGTAGGTGACCTAATTCAGTTCGGCGCTAGTATATTTCATGCACACGTTATGACTCTTGGAATCGGAACATGTTTGGCAACAGATAGTCAATGCCAGACATTTAAGGCATTCACCGACCGTGCGCGCTCACACCCTTGCAGTCGTAGGTACATTTTTATTAGTACTTTCAGCCCTCCATCATCTATTTGATCACTGTTATAATCTTGTGCTGAGATAGATAGACCCACTGGTTTATTATCTGATGCTGAGATCTCCACCGCATGATGCCTGAAAAGTAGTGCAGTTCTGCAAAACACTCTGGCGGCAGATATATCTTAAGCACACCCGAGACACCCTTGAAAGCTTTGGCATCTTCATTCCTGAGGTCTATCACTCTCGTGATTATCTTACACTGTAGATGATGAAGATACACAATTATTGTTCTATAATGATGAACATCCAACATGAAAATATGTCAGATTTTTGCGACTCAAAAGACCTTAAGCACTTCAGTAATGAGTGTTGTGGAAAGTGAACACGTGATGCAGTAGCAATATGGATAATCAACTCGTCTAGATGACAATATGTCAAGAATCATCTTAATGAAGTACAATGAATTGTTTAAATTCAATTGGTGCTCGATATATTTAGGTGTTGTGAACCTTCAACTGAAATGTGCCTTGAAGATCTGGACTGTGTCACATTATGGATACTTCAGGTTCAAACAATGCCGTTATGCATACGTACATACTCTGTGCAATATACTTCTCGCTGTGTTCATACCTTTGTCGCATCACGCACAGGCGCTCTAACCTTGGTTAAGGTCAGCACGGCTTGGTGAAGTCCAGCCACAGTCGGCGGATTCTGTCAGCTGTTTCGCGTTGCAGGCGTCATGTATTGCCAGATCATTGGGGCTAACCATTAGCGGCTAATTCCCATTCATAAGACAGCCATTGACGCAACTTTCAGCAGACCTGTTTGATACCATGCGTAGTACGGTGCAAAACCTCTGAGCGAAACGGGAAGCCTTCTATCAGAACACGAAAGCAAAGTGCAGGCAAGCCCAGATAGCGAAAGGCTACTTCCCTGGCCCGTGCTTAAAGAGAGTGGTCCACATTTGTTTGGACTTTTGAACTGACATAGCCAGTTTGAAGATTATTCGGTGCAGTTCACAGCCCTGCCTACTTGAAATCCTCTGGTTTCTGATTTAGACACCGGCCGAGTCATGCGGACTATTTCAAGGTCATCCAGGCATACTTGACGCCATAGAAACGTCACCTGATTCCGCTGCTCCGTTGGCTGTGTGGCGTTCAAGCGCCAAACTAATGTGATCGTCAAGTTATTCGCGTCTGGTGAACGTGAGCACGATTTCTGGAACCAAAGGTCCCCAATTGGCTCTCAGCCAATGTTATGCATTAAATGCAAGTTACGAACGCAAATCACGTTTGGTGCTTTATGATACAGGAGGGTAGACTGTGGGGCTAGTTCTTGCGGAAATGATCCTTGCAATCCAAGAATACAAGGGAAGCACAAGAGCCGGACATGAAAATGCATGTAAATGATATCACATCACGGATCCCATGCACGAATACAAGGAAAAATTGTCGAAACACGCGCACACAATGATATTTGGGTTGCGAAAACGCCACATCTCTTACTGCTACACCTCTCGAGAAGTTGAAATACTATAAGTGAGTCACTCCATCGGCTATGGATGGCAATGGCACGGATGGCTATTCCGCACGGTCTGCTCAGCAGCACCTCTGACGTCATAGAAACGTTTGATGGCGAAATAGAACTACGATATAATGAGGAAGTGTGTTTATTAAACAGTAAAGTTGTGCTGTCTTGAGCAGTATTTGACACGTCAAAGGAGTGTTCCACATTTTTAAGGCGTTCTGAACTGAAATAGCCATTTTGCGGTTCATTCGGTGCAGTTCACAGCCGTGCTATCTGCGCTCAACTGGGGGGAGGGGGATTTAACTTTCCCTGCCACGGCTTGACGAGCACAGGTAAAAGACAAACGTTTGCAAAAACATTAAATTTACAACACCTCTTTATCTCGCAATTTGACATCTTTTGTGCGAAATTGAAGTTTTACTTGCCGACTTCACTTGATCTAGGTCGGGTCAAGAGGTCAGCATCTTCAAAATTTAGACCACGCATAATTTGTTGTGGGTTGCTCGTCACTGCTCAAACTTGCTCTAGTAACAGAACATGATAGCACCTACGGTTTGTTCTTTCATATTTTTTCTGAACGGGTGAGGTCAGTGATCTGCAGTCAGGCCAATTTGAGCTATTTTCGTAAGAAATGCATATTTGTACGTATTTTTGGGTAGTCTTGGTGTTTGTAGATTATGAAAAGGGTATTTACCTACATTTATAACCATACGAAGACCAGAGAGTACATGACCTACCTTAATTGGTGCGTTCTTTGAAGAACACATGCAGAGCCCAAAGTAGATAGTTTTATTACGTAATTTTTGGCGCAGAATTCGACTGTTCCACTGAATATATGCTATGATGTCATTCTAAGGCATAACGAGGTAATATTATGTCACGTGAGAACATGCAAGGTCATAAAGATCATGAAGGGCAATCACCTCTCCTGTCAGTAGTCGCATGCAGCCGCAGTTTTGGTCTCTCATATGTTTACCAAGCTGTAATAGAGGTTCTAAAGGTAAATCATGAAAACTGAATGCCACCAAGATTATCTATTACAATGTTACGTAAGTGGTTCTGTGCATTAGCGAGGAACATTATTCACATAGACAGGATAGTAGTATTAGCCTCATTTCTTGGGCAAAAACCAGGAGAATGGAGATATAGTTGGGTTGATATTTCGGCAACATGCCTTTATCGAAGCAAAAGCAGAAGTGAATTCGAAATTGCTTGCGGATGATCCTACTCGATTTTCAGGTTTGTTTTTAAAACGCTAGCCACAGTTTTTACAGGACACCAACATTCAGCTGATTGAACGAAGAGCGATTGCCAGCCATTACCACGACACAGTGCCTGTCTAGGAATTAGAATACGCAAACATACCTGTACATGCAAACAAATTCAAGCAAGTAGGCATCACGCTTCACGCTTCATTCAGTCATGCAAGCGAGTTGAAGTAAACATGCATCACACATCGCGCATCAATTATACATGCAAACGATTTCAATCGAACAGGCACCACACATCACACGTCAGGTATCACCCACACATGTAAACGATTTTAAGCTATCACACATCACACATAAAGGCACGAATCACGTTCTCATAATCGGCCATGATAAGACCTGTATGTTAAGATTTGGTTGCCGACTTTTATAAGAATTGATTCACTTATTTTTATGTCCGGGTGGTCCTATGCTCTTAAAATCGTTTACATTTGTAAGTGATACCAGACGCGTGATGCGCGATGCCTGTAAACACTGTGGCTGGCTTTTAAAAGCAAACATGAAAATCGAGTAGAATTATCGGCAGGCAATTTTGAATCCTCTTCTGCTATTGTTTCCAGAAAGGCGTTTTGCCGAAATAGCAACCCAACTATGTTTCCATTCCCCTGGTCTTTATCCGAGGAAGGAGGCTAATACTGCTTTCTTATCTATTACAATATCCCGCACAATAATTGAGGCCAGGTTGTTCTGGCAACGGCCTCAGTCACAAGCGGATCAGGGATGAACTGGACGGATGACCCGGTGCTCTGCGCGTGGCCAGCCCGCCTGCCCCGTCCAGAGTGTCATGAAAAAGGTGTGCTTCCGTACGGTGCGCTAGAGGCTGAGATAAGTGAGGGAGACGCTTGCTGAGGTAGCCCGTTACACTGTGCGTGTGCGTCCAGGCTGTCCATGTATAGAGCGAAATAGGCTAAGAGGCTCAGGCTGGGACGCTGGGTGAGAAATCCTGGTGACTGGTGTACTGCGGTTCTTATCTGGCCCGTCCAAATCTTTCGGAGAGGCTGGATGAACGAGTGCGGCGCGTGTAACTATCTCTATATCGTGTTTGCGAAGCTGCCGACGTATAATTTAAATTATGAGCGTGCCTGTTCTCAGTTTGTTTCAAACGCATTACCAAGCGCCGAGGGGACTTTGCATAGCTTATACAACAGCTATGCGATCTTGAGTACCTGTATATGTACAACGCACTGTTTCTGACCACAGAAAAGCATTGTAGTTGTCACTTAGACCCGGTTAACACTTCATCTGTTTCGTTTGGATGGCTTACAAATTGGCTTACGTTGAGCTCAGCTGACCTCTAGGTCAGCCTAAAATGGTATTTTGTGTCTGGAACACTTTTTATAACCTCCGCACCTAATAGCATATACCTAGAAGCATATTGTGAAGAAAAAAGATATTATTCTCGTAGGCTGCTGGTAGACCGATTTCAAACGGTGACCCAGGCTGACCTGACTTTTGGGGAACAGAAATCATCGGAATGGACTCCCCACTGACTTATCCCTTGCGGCTAAGCCCTCAATATTGTCTCGACGTGTCAGGATATGTTTTAACCGCATCTATCAGAAAGACCGGTTTTCCCTTTCGTGGCTTTCTGGTAGCCACAAATTTGACCTAACCTAAAAAATTGGGCGTGCACCCTTTATAACTTGACGAAACCTGCACAGAGATGCTTTCGTTTTTCGCACGATGTCTGGCAGTTGGAGATTTCAGGAGAGAGTCAACTTCCCCCCCCCCCCCCGCCGAACGCAGGCCTGAACCTAAAACCGTCTAGTTTGAGCTACACGCCCGCGAAGAAGTGCGGACTTTTTTGTGCTGATTTGTTTAAGGTCACTCAGTCACGCATGACACCCCAGCAACGTCATTGAAATGAAGTCACCGCACAGGCCATGCGACGCTCAAGGCCAATGATAATATCATCTTCGAGTCGTTCAGAACCGGCGGTAGTGAGCATCATCTTCACAGATTATGGACGTCATTTGGCTCTTCGCCAATATTGAACATTTCGTATAAGAGTCTAGTTTTGTATAGGAGTCTGGAGACTGTCCTGCATGCCAAAATTCCACAAATCTGTGACGTGGCTACTCTTGTAAAAAGCATTGCTCACCTTATGATTATGCGACCGCAGCAACTCTCCAGAAGCCTCGCTATCCAGCCCTCGCTTTGCAAGCTTTGGCGTTAAATGGATTAAGCAGCGCCACAGGCCTGACCTGAAATGATGGGCACGTCGCCGCATTATCCTAAAACAATTGGGATCTTTACTTGAGTGTATCCCTAGATGGAGGCTTGTGCACAGCGATTTCTCAGCCGACAGGTCGCTGTGTATTGAAAATATCGCGGTCTCGTATGTCTTCAACTAGCACTTATCTCGCGTCTCGATCTTAGGCCTAAGTCTGGTTTAGTCCCAATACGGTCCAATCCAGGGAAACATTTAGCGGCGAAAGGGCCACACAGCCCAAAGCAAACGTTTCTGAAGATTTCGTACGGCCGGTGAAAAGCCTCCTCATCTGCCGGATATGCGCGGTCGCCTGCGAGCTGCTATGCTATGCTGCCACGAGCATCGACTTGGATTGTTTTGTGAGATGGCGTGCCTTTTTTGTCCATCAAACGTAACCCTTGAAGCCTTTTCCTTCACCGAAAATTGTATTGGCACCAGTGGTTTACTAGTATTGTGGAGACTTGTATGCCAAGCGACATTTTGTCTGCTGCCCGTGGGCGGGTACGTACCCTAGCATTGAATTACTTGGATCTCGACATTTTTCTGCCTAATTTAAAGAGAAAACAAAATTGGGGGAAAAATTGTTTCCACTTTGTTTGGGCACAGCCTAGTAAGTCCAAAATACGGGTTCCGCTATGAAATAGGATATATGACACACAAAACAGAAAACAAGATTTTGCTGGGGCGGATTTTGAATCGGATCTCGCCCTGAAAATCATCTATCGCTTATACTCTAAATCACCACCAATTATGGTGATGAAGGGTCCTTCGGCCCCATTCCGCCTCGCGTCTTTATCGAAATAGCCCGAAAGGACTTTTATCGTTTTATGCGATTGCCTGACTCTCGTCGCCCTGTGTCCAGTCTGATACTTTAAAACCAGCAGGCAAATGGCCGTCTTTGGCGCGCCAATTTTCACTGGTTCTGGACGGCAAACCCTCCACCACGTGTTTTGCCACATCACGACTGTGGCCAGCATAACTTCAGCGCTCCACCAAAGTTGGGGTTCGGCAACGACGGTTGGTATGTCTTCGCGGCAATGTAGTTTTTAAGAGCACCTACCACGTTGGGGCCAACGGGTTCATAGAAATGTCTGCGAACTGCCACATCACTATGTTTGTCCGAATATATCGCCTGTGGTTTAGAAAGCGGCCACGCATAGTCAATCTCGGATAAATGCATGCCGCCTTTAATAATGCGCTTGGGATTGTCTTCACGCAACTGTGCACTTAACACCTACACCCACCCTGCACTTCTGAGGCCAAATTACAGGAAAGCTTGAGTTTCATCTGGATTCCTGTGGCTGTTGTGTTCTGAATGTTGGGATGCGCTCTTTTACCATTTCCAGGGAACTTACATATTCGGGTTTGAATCGGACGTTCAGACCGCAGGAGAAAAGTGCATCGCCGTGCGTAGCAGAAAATATTATCATTTAATAGTGCACAATCGTAAGCATTTAAGCAAAACTTTCTATTATTAGTTTGTTGTTAATACTTATATATTATTAATATTACTTATATATTTCTTACTGTCATTAGCTATTGGTCTGGTTTGTAGTGCTGAGGGTTACCTGCCCACATGCAATCGAAAGTCGCACAAAATATAGCATACATTCATTTCACCGACATTTGCGCGCGCTTCAGACGCGCGACAAGAATTTAACACGCGCGCTGGTGGCCGGTTGAATACTACCCCGTCAGATAAAAAGCGAGATAACCAAGCACACTAACTTCACAGGGAAGAGAGTCTTCAGTAGTAACTCACTTGTGTCAAATTTTAAGATGGACTAGGTCAAAATACGTGTTGACTCTTGGGCCAAATAATGTCCAACTCAAAATCGGTATCCGAAGTGTCTGCAGACCTCCTCATACAACCGCCTCACTTTAGGGTTACTTAAGACCTGTTCTGAGCAACAGGTTACTGGTGTTCATTTCAGGCCAGTGACCTCATTTTAAATTAGATGGTCACGATAAACAAAGGGCCATTGAGAGCCCTTAGAACCTTCAAGCCTAAATGATATTGCTTTGTTTTTTAACTGAGATACGCATAAAGGGATACGCAACGCGGTATGATTCTAAAAGGCTGATAGTGGTCCTTTTAAGTCAGTGACCAACGCTGACATGTAGGAAGTCCAGATAGCATGCCTATTGATATTTCTGTTATACAAAATAGAAAGGAGCATTAAAACTGCGCTGAAAAGCATGTTCTTCAATGAAAAAGCAGCTTATCTTTACCTCGGTGGGACCTTCATATTTAATCCACCTACAATGGAATAAGTCGTAACATCAATCTCAGTTGACGTATTGTGTAAGAATGTGGTGGGGAATTTATTCCCGTTAATGACGTTGTTAATGATAAATAAGCATGTGTCGGTCTTTTTGAAAGCTCACGCCTTTTCTACACCGTAGTTCACAAGATTCATCCTCATCGTTGCTTTAAGAGTGCATTTTTATGTACCTGATTGAAATAGTTTGCTTTTTGTTTAAATTGACCATACGAGTACCGGTCAATCTCACTCATTGAAACACGGGAAAAGGTTAAGTTAAAAATGTAATGTGCCCCCCCCCCCCAAACTGAGGTCAAAAGTTTGCGCACATCTCGCATGTCACAGAAAATCTGAACTTTAAATGGAATGCTACACACTTGGAAATATTGCAGCAAGCATCACATATGATGGAAAAACTCACTAGGACCTTTAGCACGATAATTGGAAGGCTGTTTTAATCAACACGATTTATCCATTTAGTTTACATGTCTCACAATACGTTATTGTTTGATTGCCTCATCATACCTTGTACAACATTGATTAAGAGACAATCGACGGCCGTTATATCTGGAAGGCGTGGTTACGAATATCAGATATGAACAACTCGACAGCTATATATATTTTGGCCTTGATTGCCGCGTGGACTATGGAATGGCAGGATTTCAGTGGCGTTATTATGGTGTAATAGATGCCTTGGTGACCTTGAAATAGTCTCTCCGAAATAGACCGTACAACTTCACGGGCGTGTAGCTCAGAAGCTAACAGGGTTTAGGTCTTCACAAGGGCAGGGCTGTGAAATGCACTGAGTGATCTTCTAGGTGGCTATTTCAGTTCAAAACCCCATGCACATGTGGAACAATCCGTTTAAGGCATGAATGGACGACTCTGAGATGATACTCACACGGTCAGTATACCGGGCTTTGTATTGAGTGGAATAGACCCTTCCAGAGTTGAGGAAACTCAGACTGGTGAGAGCGGAAGTCGGCGGAGTCTCGGAGGCGCGGTAAACCCTACTTTTATATTCAATTGTGTGACGTTGATTGGGAAAAACAACACCTTTATCGCTACATTTTATGACTGATCAGGGAAGACTACACTTGCGACAAAAAAAAGAAAAGAAAGGCATAAACCGCGAAGCAGACGAGGGCTGCGTAACCAGAACCAAACAGTGGGCAGCAACACTGATGGCCTATCTCCCCGCTGTCCTCTCGATCATATGGTGACATGATGATCCGCAGGATGCGACCGGAAGAGGACATAGCCTCCCTCTCGCGTACAAGTTACTTAACCAGGGACTCACTTATACTAACCTGGGCCTTTTGAAGGCATCGCCAGAGGGCAAACTAGACATCCCACGTATAAGACAAGAATCCAGGTTAAATGTTGATGGAACGGCATGAAGCATCGCACAAAACCACCTGCGTGTGTCTTAATTTGTTTGTTCCGAAGTTGGGCGAAGCAAGGCGTAACTTATTCCTCGGCTTCCTGTTGTCGGGCTGGCAACGTCGTTTGTGCGTGATGCGATGACACTCTGCGTTCGCATTCATTGACGCTGTGTTTGGCGTTCAGAATATTCATCTGATCTGGAGGCAAACGACTGATGTTAATTCTCAGAAATTTCCAAAACCGTTGGATCGATGGCTCGCGGCCGAATGAGGAGAGTTTGATCGTTGTTGTTGTTGCTGTTGTTGTTTTGGTGTTGTTGTTGTTGTTGATGTTGTTGCGGTGTACTTCGGCAGGCGCTGTCCAGTCGGCTTGTTCTCGGTTGCTGCGCTGCCATGGCGTAAACTGCAGCCGCCTCACTATTCAGATATATCCCGTGCCAGCGGCGTGGCCTTGGCCTGTGAGCGGCGCGCGAGTCGTTCGTCGGCGGCTGCCCTGACCACCATTGATTTGCCGGCTGGCTGACGCACACCGTGGTATTATCGTGCCGGCGGCTGGTCGGGCTTCTCCTGTCCCGCCGACTGTCATGTTGCCAGCCAGATACGCGTCGGCGGGGGAGGGGGGGGGGGGGGGCTGTGACCAACGGGCGTGTTTGTCAGCTTCCCCACACGCGCTGCGATGCGCCTGACGCCTTGAGCCTGACACCTCCCACGTTAAGCATGCTTCCTCCTCTCCTCCCCCCTCACGCCTCCCACATGATGTGTGCTTCCTCCCCTCCCTTCTCCCGCCTCCCACGTCAAGTATGCCTCCTTCTCCCTCCTCCCACGTCATGTATGCCTCTTCTACCCTTCTCTAGCCTCCCGCGTCAAGTATGCCTCCTCCTACCTCCTCACACCTCCCACGTAAGGTATGTCTCCTCCTCCTCCTCCCTTCTCCCGCCTCCCACGTCAAGTATGCCTCCTTCTCTCTCCTCCCACGTCGAGGACGCCTCCTCCTACCTCCTCACGCCTCCCACGTAAAATATGTCTCCTCCTCCTCCTTACGCCTACCACGTTACACATGCCTTCTCCTCCCCCTCCCACGCCACACATGCCTTCTCTTCCTCTCTCCTTACGTCTCCCACCTTAAGTATGCTTCCTCCTCCTCCACCCCACGACTCCCACTTCAAGTATGCCTCATTCTCCCTCCTCACGCTTCCTACTGCAAACTGGCCCTCCCATCCCATGGGAGCGCATGCAGGTGCTCCACAGCCGTGACATTGGAGAGGAGGACGTGCTGCGCGAAACGCTGGTCTCTAATGTGCGCCTGGTCCTCCAATCTGCCTTCGAGCAAGAGCTAACGGGCGTCCGACTTCATCATATGAAGCCATTGGCTTTGGTTACAGGAATGCTGGTCAACATCATCTCTGCGTTGAAAAGACGGCACAGTTTGCTGCGACTTCGTGCAGTGGGCGGCTGCCGAAGCCGCGGAGTGATATGGTCAAGAAGATAAACGGGATGTCGAATACGGACGCATAAAAAACGGAGGGTACAGGTAGCTCTAAAACAGAAACCGGTGGTAGACAAGTGAGAACCGAACAAGGTGGTAGACGAGTGAGAACCGAGGCAATGCGGCGAGTGATAACGTGGTCGGGTGTTCCATCGTCTGCCTTAATAGCGAACCCTTTGGGCACACCCGGAGTGCTGAGAACAAGAAACCGCAGCTACCCATTGTTACAGAGGTATTTTGTCGTAGAGCAAAGCCCTGGTGAGATGATGCAAGGCGGGGATTATCGGTTCACTAAAAAAGAGCAAGACTTTTTACGAGACATGGATCACGTAACGAAGCGCGCGCCACGTTCTTAGAGATCTCTTCAGGCGTTAAGGCAGAACGAAGATTATCACATGCCCTCACTGTTCACACTCGTCTTGGTGGGGAGCGACCCACGATCCCACATGCTCCCGTTCACAGCCTTCTTGATACCGCATACCCCTTACGTGGATGGCTTCCCGGTTCCCGGCATATACAATTTCGCAGGAAAACTGCATCACCACAGGATTTATGCAAATGCACGCGATTAGCATCGACAAGCAGTCGGATCCAACGACAAGCCGAGCGTCTGGGGAAATCGGGAATCGACATGATGGCTGCGGGGATCCCAGCAGCGCCGATCCAGGTGTCAAGGGCATTGTCACTCGGGGCAAATACGAATTTCAGTAGAACGGCGCACAGCCAGCGGATCACAAAAAACAAAGTCCTCAAATATAGCACGGAGTTGCCTGATCAGATTCCGGCACGGCAGAGGCAGCTCTGCGATCGAGGGCTCGGGCTGCTGCCGGCCTTTCCCTGATCTCCACGAGCACGGTTTCGTTTTTACGTCATCCATCATGCGTGGTGCCGCTCGGGAAAATGCCGAAGAAATGACAACTGCGCGGTGTGGAATAAGCCGGCAGCCAGCGGCATGCCATCGACTGGGAAATACTCCCAGGATTCGTTTAATTTACTGGTGTGGTGAGATTAACTCCTATGCGCCTCAGTCTCCTTGCTTTAATCGATTGTGTGAGAGTAAAAGACTTGTCGATGCGCGGCTGAATAACGTGCGCTAAGTAGAGGGCCGGGTGACCACACGACGTCAGAGAAACATGTTTGTCGCGGTAGGGGTGCGTGGGCATGCGTGCGAATACTGGTCCAACGTGATTGTTTTTGCCGATGGCAGCTGGCGTGATAGTGGGGATAAATGAACTCCTTCCCCGACAGCCGTTGAACTCCTTCTGCGACAGCCGGTGCACGCCTTCCCCGACAGCCGGTGAACTTCTTCCCCGACAGCTCATGAGCTCCTTCCATTATAGCTGGTGAGCTCTTTTCCGACATCCGGTGAACTCTTCTCCGACAGCTCGTGTCCTCCCCCACCCTTCCCGACAGCCCACGGACCCTCAGCCAGTAGCACGCGAGTATCGTCTTCCTGAGCGTCACGTGACCTTCCTGCAGTCTGTCGGCTACACTGTGCGTGCTTTGTTCAGCAGCACTGAAACGCTTCCAGCCGTCCTGATTTCTAATTAGGCCTGCAACGAATCATCTAATGGAATGTCAGATCCCCTAAGTTTACTCGTTGCTAATTTGTCGCCAGGGCTCAGCCAATGCCGTCCCTCGACGCTTTCAGTTCTGTGTTTGCGCTACCCCTTTACCATCAAAGCAGAGGTGACTTTGCATAATTGAGCCCGCATCTGCGCTGGCTACACAAACATTGTATATTCATGCCACTTCCGAACACGCGCGGAGCCAGAGCAAAAGGGTTACATTGCAGGTGTTCAATATCATTAGCAGAAGAACGGGGGTAAATGAAGAAGACCCGAAGCGAGAAGCGATGCATAGTGCAGTAACGGGCGTAGACTACAGGTGGTTGGAAGCGCACGAAGCGTGGCGGCAGGACCGGATGTCCCGCACTACGCAAGGGCAGCAGCCAGTGAGTCGTTGCAATGTACGTTATCAGCATAGCTCCTTTATCCCTGCACTAAAGCCGCAAGTAAAGATCACTGCGTTGGCAAGTTGGCGAACTTGCGCCGTACATAGGCAAGCGATGCTTGGTCCTTGTGCAAGTGTCACCTGCATTATGTGGACGCTTGTGCTTGCGGCTGCATTATGCTGCTGGCCGCATTATGTGGACGTTTGTGCGTGCGGCTGCATTATGTGGCTGGCTGCATTATGTGGACGCTTGTGCCTGCGGCTGCATTATGCGGCTGGCCGCATTATATGGACGCTTGTCTCCACCTTGGATCGTGGACGGTAGGAATTGAACATATGCGTGGGTAAAGATGGTTGGGCTGGGCAGTTGTATTTTCTAACTTTTTTAACAATTCTTGTTGTTTTTAAATGTGACATCTGATAAAGTCCTACGGTCTCTATACGTAATGACATCGTTTGGGATGAGGAACTAGGCCTACGTTATGAACACATTTTTCTAGCGTACCATCCCCACTGCCCCTAACTACCACATCTCTCTTCTTTAGAGCCCGAGCGCAGCTCTGTGGGAACGGCGGCTCCGACGGGCGCCAGCGCCATCGCGTCCGGAGTCGAGCTCGAGGACTCGGAGAGGGGCGGTGCTGTGGAGGGCGCCGGCCGACTGAGACCCGAGTCCGGAGCGGTCATGCATATCAACATGCCAGAGTTGGACGCGGCGCTCGGTGGCGCGAACCTTGCGCACTCCTGGGAGTCACAACCATCGACCTTCGGAACGATTCCGCCACCGTCCAGGGATGGATCGACGGCGCGATGAGCGGCGGTCCTGGCTCCAGACCGAGACGCGCGGGGGTATGGCGATCCGCCGGCGGACTGGCGTGTTTCGGCAGGCGGCGGAGGAGCTCCACCTGTCGATGACGATCGATCTGATTCTTTCAGCGAACCATCCGGCGGACGCGCTCCCCCGCGCGCCTAGGGAGTGGCTCCGGATCTCCGCGCCGATGAGCCGGCGCCAATCGTCGCCGCATCGCCCGCCGTCGTCGCGGTCACGGACCGCCGTCCCGAGAACGACCCAGCGCGCCTCCGCACTGCTCGCGATTGACCCGCGCCCGGTGCGGTGGGCCACGGCGGGCTCGGGGGTCGCGGGACGTAGTCGTGATTGACCCGCGCCCGGTGCGGTGGGCCACGGCGGGCTCGGAGTCGCGGGACGTAGTCACGATTGACCCGCGTCCGTCGCGGTGGGCCACGGCGGGCTCGGAGTCGCGGGACGTAGTCACGATTGACCCGCGCCCGTTGCGGTGGGCCACGGCGGGCTCGGAGTCGCGGGACGTAGTCGTGATTGACCCGCGCCCATTGCGGTGGGCCACGGCGGGCTCGGAGTCGCGGGACGTAGTCACGATCGACCCGCGCCCCGTGCGGTGGGCCGCGGCGGGCTCAGAGTGGCGGGACGTAGTCACGATCGACCCGCGCCCCGTGCGGTGGGCCGCGGCGGGCTCAGAGTGGCGGGGCGTAGTCACGATTGACCCGCGCACGGTGCGGTGGGCCGCGACGGGCTCAGAGTGGCGGGACGTAGTCACGATTGACCCACGCCCCGTGCGGTGGGCCACGGCGGGCTCGGAGTCGCGGGACGTGCGAGGGGTCTGCCGCGGACAGTACTCATTTCTGCCAACGGGCCTATCTGCTGGGGGTTGACTGTGAACCGTCGCGATACGCGCTGTGGCGGCTGTTAGGCCGGTCCGACGCGGGAAGGTGACGAGATAGCTGAGGGTTGTCTTGCTGGATCACGGTGCATTCGTAGAATTGTTGCTGAACAGCGTGACCGGGTTCAGGAGTCGTGTGATGGCAACGCTTGCAGCCCGGTGGAGGGTCGAGCTTTGTTTTCGCGCGACCCATGACGCCGGTGGCAACGGTATTGTCGAACGCCATCGCCGAGCCATTACGGTGATGACACCGCTGCCGGGCAGCACCATTGGCGAGGCGGTCCATCGGTACAATGCCATACCGCGCCATGGCTCGGATCCTGCTAGGTTCAGGAGCCAAGCGACTGCTGTCTTGCTTGTGTGCAAATACGCTTGATGGGGTGGTGCGACTCAAGGGAACGATTTCGTTGATTTTGGGAGCTAAGAAGCGGTCTATTCGTCGTTTTTTGGGGGAGGGGACCCCACTTGACCTTTAACGACAACGGTTAACGACGTGAAGACTCACAGGTCATGCTCTAACCAGGTGCCAGTTCAGACCCACCGCGACACGTGTTTACACACGGCGGTGGCTGGGTTTATCTGTTGGTGTTCAGCGCTCTGAGACGACACATTCCGTCCTCCTCCGGTGGGATGCACGCCAACCTTATAAGCCCTTGATGGTGGTGTGCTTTGAACGGATGGAGATTCAGTCATTTACCCTTACAGGGAGAGTGACAACGGACTACGTCGTCCAATAGGCCGGTCAGGACGGGTCTCCAGAGCGCGCCTGGCAGACAGGCTTGAGTCGTCAGACAGGCCGGTCACGACGGGTCTTCAGAGCGTGCCTGGCAGACAGGCTTGAGTCGTCTGACAGGCCGGTCACGACGGGTCTCCAGAGCGCGCCTGGCAGACAGGCTTGAGTCGTCTGACAGGCCGGTCACGACGGGTCTCCAGAGCGCGCCCGGCAGACAGGCTTGAGTCGTCTGACAGGCCGGTCACGACGGGTCTCCAGAGCGCGCCTGGCAGACAGGCTTGAGTCGTCTGACAGGCCGGTCAGGACGGGTCTCCAGAGCGCGCCTGGCAGACAGGCTTGAGTCGTCTGACAGGCCGGTCACGACGGGTCTCCAGAGCGCGCCCAGCAGACAGGCTTGAGTCGTCCGACAGGCCGGTCACGACGGGTCTCCAGAGAGAGCGCGCCTGGCAGACAGGCTTGGATTGTCAGTCAGGCCGGTCACGACGGGTCTCCAGAGCGCGCCTGGCAGACAGGCTTGAGTCGTCTGACAGGCCGGTCACGACGGGTCTCCAGAGCGCGCCCAGCAGACAGGCTTGGATTGTCAGTCAGGCCGGTCACGACGGGTCTCCAGAGCGCGCCTGGCAGACAGGCCTGAGTCGTCTGACAGGCCGGTCACGACGGGTCTCCAGAGCGCGCCTGGCGGACAGGCTTGAGTCGTCTGACAGGCCGGTCACGACGGGTCTCCAGAGCGTGCCTGGCAGACAGGCTTGAGTCGTCCGACGGGCCGGGCAGGACGGGTTTCCAGAGCGCCCCTGGCAGACAGGCTTGAGTCGTCCGACAGGCCGGTCACGACGGGTCTCCAGAACGTGCCGAATGAAACAGATTAGAAGGCATAAGCTCACATCATGTTGGTTGCTCGCTTTCTGTCGATGAGCTCCACCGTCCCATCACCTGCGCTGTCTACCTTAAGTCTTCTGAGGGACGCACTGTGAGGCGATGCCCTGCGAAGCTCGCTCAGGCAGGCGGGAGGCAAGGGCACAGAAGCACCGGGAGCGATATTCCTTCACTGGACGGAGCACAGCCGAAGGCGCGGATGCAGCAGCGGGATCCTACGGGCGGTGGGCATGGCCGAAGCAGTGCTAGGTGGTTTCAACGTGGACGAGACGTAAGGCAGCGCCGTCCAAATAGGGAGCAATCACCATGGAGGTGAGGGGAGGGAGCAGATCGTCATCCAACGTAGGTACGTAGGTGATCAGCCTGGTAGCCACGTCGGTGCTGCACTAACGGCAAATTAACGTGCTGCGCTTTAAATAGGACCAAAACGTAGCGCCCATCAGTCTGGAAAAATTGGATAAGGTTTCTGTGGTTCTCTGAAGACTAGGAAAAACTTAGACGGACAGGGTATATTGCCGAGGCGGCGCTGGAAGGCGGGGAAGGGGGGGGGGGGGATCCACGCGTGTGCGTGCCAAGAATGCGCGAGGAAATGTGAGTGCCAGGGAGTGTGTGTGCTTGGAGTGGCGTGAATGTGGGGAGGCGGCGCCGGATGCATGGAGAGTAAGTCAATTGGTTAGGAACGAGAGGGGTTGACAGGGCTGACAGCCAGCGGGGACCTCGCAACTATCATTCAGCGGTTGTGCGGCGGGATCGGGTTGTGCGGGCTTGCTATGTCTCGCATATGCTGCTTCAGGCGTGCATTTGCGAAACAGCTTAATTCACTTGATGCGTCCAGTTTGTTTGTCTTTGGTTTGTTTTGATGTGTTTTGTTTGCTGCCTCGTTTAGATATGACCTCCGGACAGGACGGCGTAGGTAGGATGCCGTTGCTCAGAGCGCCCAGCCGTGCGCGGGTGGGCGGCCGCACATGTGCATGCCAGCTCTGTGGCTCACATGTGTGCGTTGTTGTCAGGTGTGGCGCAGAACCTACCCGCCATGTGCGTTGTTGTCGGGTGCGGCGCAGAACCCACCCGTCAGGTCGTGCTCTGGACATAATGCGGGGCTCGTACGCTGACCAATGGGCTCCTCGTATACAGTCCGCCCTCCGGGAGAGGCGCGTGCTGAAGCTCAGGGGGCGTGTAACAGCGCGCGGCGGCTGTCGGAGCCGCACACCGTCAGCGGACCGGGCGACGAGAGCACCGAAACACCTTTATAGTGGTGGCGTCAAGAAGCGCGTCGTTCGTTTCCGGTTGATTAGTTGGTTCAGATGCACGAGGGCGAAGAGAGACCTTAGTGCGAGTCCCTGATGGAATCTGCTGCTAATGGTCGGTGTTGTTGAAACGGTGTTCCCAATGATTTCATCCCGTCGTCTGTTGCTTAACTAAGATTTCAGCTATCAAAAAGTTGGTCATATATGCTGAATTCGTATTCACACTTTGTCAAGAGACCTAACGTCATATTTCTGACAAGAATTTGGAAAATTTCAAAATGTGTAGCCTTGAAGTTTCGTCCTTTGTTTCGGGGTTCGTAAATCTTGTGCGTCAGATACGTTACTTGAGGGATCGGCAATTTAGGTCGGTAATTTTGGATCGGTAATTTGAGACGCCGATGCTGTGCATTAGTAGTTATAGACCGAACAAGTAAAGGCTCCTCTCACCGAGTTGGGAATGGGCCTGACTTAGTGGTTTGCTATGTAAATGGGGAAAGTTCCGGAATGAGTAATGCTAATGGTTTCAAAAATTTGCTACGAAATACATCATATTCACATGATTTGTGTAGGTTAAGAGAATTTAAGATTAGAATAATTTCCTGCTAACAGCTGCAATGGTTTAAATATGGGCACTTGAAGATCATTTTGTTTTGTTTTTAGGACGAGACCGGGTGGCGATTTATAAGGAGTGTTCCACATTTGAAGATACTGAAGCAAGTTTCAAGTATGACGAAATATGCTGACTTATGACTGTTGGTATGTGTATTCTTAAGTGGAAATGGCCGCTCTAGGCAACACAATTTCCCTATTTAGTAAATATACTCTTCAATACGGAATTGTTGCATGGCGTCATGAAGCGTTTTTTTACGTTGAGATACCGTCGAGCTAGACGTGCAAAATTGTCACAGTAGCACCCAATTATAATAATTCAGTCTCCCGAGACGTACCCGGGGCGGTGTTTGAGCTGTTGTGTAACCAAATATCATTATGTGGTCGTGTTTTGGCCCATTCTCGAGGTATTCTTGCATGTTTATCTGTGAGTTTAAGGTGTTTTGGTGCATTCAATGCTCCAGTATAGCCCTGTTCTTAAGTTATTTGATTGCGAGTATTATTTGCCCGATAAGTAGCGCTTATGTCCAACTTCCTTTATCAAGCAGCACAATACGTGGTTCGTGATTGAAACATGCACAGTCTGCTCAACATTGACTGATGCCACTTGACGTCCGTTACATTTGGAAATCGTACTCACGAACGCTGGATATGAACGGCTCGACGATTCTATTCTTAGCGGCCTTGAACGCCGCATGGTCAGTGGGTTGGCGGATTCGAATGCAGCTTCTAGGGCGCCATGCATGCCTATATGACTTCGAATTAATCTGCACGAAAAAGTCTGCACAGCTTCGCGGGCGTCTAGTTCAGAAACTCGAGGGGTGTAGATCCTAGGAAGGACAGGGCTGTGAACTGCACCGCATTATCTTTAAAATGGTTATTTCAGCTTACACCCCCATATTAATGTGAAACACCCCTGAGTAAGAATGTTTCCATGGTCTCCATTGAGTGAAAACGTGTCCACGGTTGTCTTCAGTCAATATCCTGCCGTCGGGTCGCTCGAACCGTGGTACATTGCGGTCTCTTCCGTTTCCGGGGATTGTTCTGAGCACCTCATGGTGTTTGTGGGAGTTGTGTCGGTGCTTTGCAGTGTCTGTGTCTGGAAAATGCAAATGGCCGCTTTTTGCTTGTCTGTTGACGTACTCTGCTCGGTTACGTAGTGGCCCCCAACGGTCCCAGCCTAGGCATTTTTGCCGTTGTTTGGCCCGTTTCAGCAGCAGTTAAGCAAGTTCGGTTGGACAGGCATCAGTGACTGCTAACATGATTGCAAATGTTAACAGATTTAGTCGCAGTGCAATACCACTCCGCTCCCAGGCAATGCCGGAGCGTTTGAAATAGCTCTGTAGAACTGCGGCAGGCTGGCGTGCAGACACTGACTCGTCATTTCAAAGCCTGGCTCCATGCCGCTTCCCACACTGTTGGTTTCAGTGACTCGAATAACTGAGGCTGAAGTTTGCAGCAAATCCAGACACCCGCTCGTCAACGAAACACTATGGACTAAACGGCGAAAAATGTACCATTTCTCGTCGCAGGTGCATGCGTCACACACCAGCATAGCTGTCAAAAACGCCGGAGTTAAGCTCCCTGTAGGATGTGGGTCGTCGAGTTCAGTGCGTATCTGTCAGCGCGACCAGAATATCATCGTGCTCACTCTTCACGCCGATCCTCCCCCCCCCCCCCCCCCCCCCTAATGGATAGCCCGCGACGGGTAGTTGGTGAGCGTCACGTTGGAGGCACAGAGCGCGTCCACGTCGAACCTTCGCGTGGCGTACACAAACAGGCTGGCCCTCTCGCCGCCGTCCTCGTACGGCTCGGGGTGCGAGAAGGAGCAGTGCGACAAGGCGCACAGGTCCCCGCCGCGCACGTGGTTGAAGCACTGACCGGCCCAGCTGTGGCGCGCCACGCCGGCCGCCTCAGCCACGATGCCTGTGATGAAGACGTCCTCCAGATGGTGGTAGCGCGTGGCCAGCGCCTGCCGGAACAGCGGCTCCACGGCGTCACCAGAGATCAGATAGCCGGGTCCCAGCACGAACGGAGGATACTGCGGCCAAGGCCACTCTCGCTCGCTGCTGGCCCAGCCGAACGGACCGCGCGACGGGCTGCGGCTGTCTTCCGGCTGATACCCGTAGATGGAGGCCAGCAGCGGCAGCGTGGACACCGCCTCGGCCAGCCGGCGCACCGTCACTAGCACGTCGTCGTCCGTCTTCGCCACAAACCGCAGCTGGCCGCAGTGGCGGCGCGCAAAGTCCAGCAGGCTGAGGGTCTTCAGGCCCAGGTGAAAGTAGTGCTCGGTGACATTCGACTGCAGGATGTCACCGTGCTGTGCCGCCTCCGCGTCCACAGCGCGCTGTTCGGCAGCGAACCTGCGCACCTCCTCTGCCCGCCGCTGCGCCCGCGCCGCCGGCTCCTCCTCGTCCTCCTCGTACTCCTCGTCCTTGCCGTCCTCACTCAGCTGGTTGACGTGCCGATCCAGGGGTGCGTCTCGGCCCAGCACGAACAGCAGCCGGATCCGGCTGGCGGCCGCATCGGACGCGTACAGCCGGCGGAAGAGGGCGCGTCGGGCGGCGGCGGCGGGCCGCGAGCTCACGGCTAGCATCGTAAGCGGTGCCGCCTCGCCGCCGCCGCCACCACACAGCCAGGTCGGCGCGTGATGGAACGAGCCGCTGTAGACGTCGCGCGTGAACGGTATGGCGGTGTCCACCGCCAGCGGTGCCGCCGGGCGCTCTGCAACGCGGAACAGTATGAAGCGGCGGGTGCGGCCCGCCGGGCGCCCACGCGTCCTGGAGCTGCGGAGGCCTCTTTCAGGCGTTCATCAGAGTGCCCCGCTCCAAGGCGCACGCGTGGCGTCCACCTTCGAAACGACGTTGAGTGTCTGCTCAGGAATGCGGTGCCGGGGCCGCGTGCCAGCCCCATGAACGGCAAAGCGGCACTGACGTGTGTCCACACCGTCGTCCAAGCAAAGCACATGCACGCGCACCATGTGCATAAAGCCCGTATGCCATTGCATGCCACACGCAGCGCTTGCAAAGACAATTTGCATTGTCAAAATGCGCAGACCACTCGCATCACCCACCAAAGCAGCGCCTCGTGCGTACGCCACCAGCACCCTTAAGACCACGATAACTCTGAAGTGATGCCGCGACCCCCGTGCGCATGCACCGGACTTCTCCAGCACTTCGCACCGGGCCCGCGCTATGCGGCTATTGCCTTGAGCAGACGAACCGCGAATCAACAACGCGAGGGTCTTTTCAATAAGTAGCGATGCAAGTTGCTTACAGCTTGCATGCATCTAACGTCTACGGGGCCCTCGTCTTTGTAAATTTACATCGTTTAGGGGTGAAGGTGAGCTGAGAGTCGTGTTTGGTGGAGGAAATGGTTTTGTGAAGATCTTATTGCGAACCTTACCGAAATCCAGCGAGTAGCTATTCGAACGCCACGTCAGTACATGCCACATGGGTAAACACAGAACACGCAACACATGCAAATGGGACGCGACGCCAGCGATACACATACAATGTTATACGACATGAGAGACTAATGGTACAATCAGCACCCGCACGTCATGGCCAGTTGGTCAGTTTAGGTAAGTTCTCTGACAAAATACATTGTTTTGTCCTTGAACTCATCTTCTAAGTTTTTGCACTGGCGAGGTGGCAGCAGGGAGGCGATTCCACGCCGCTACGGCTCAATAGGGAAATGCCCTTTTCACGCACTCTAAGCGAGGGTGCTTTACAGCGCTCGTCTGCAGTGTAGTTTCGTCATCGGTGGCTCTGGCGTGCCGCTGAGATACTTCAGATCGGCGCCTGATCAGATAACTGAGAGCCCGTGGCCCATCAGGCACGTAAATGGTGCGACGCAAACATATGCAGTCGCGGTGGGTGACAGTCTCGTCGAAATTGGGTCAATTCAGCTGTTTTCTGGATTCCGTGGTGTGGTCTTGTCTGCGTTTGCCGGCAAAAATGCTGACCACGAAGTTAATAACCTTATCCAAGCGCTGGCGCTGAACGGCTGTTGTCGGGGCCCATGCAGGTAAACGATATCTGATGCGAGGGAAGACCAGCGACTCAACTAGGGACTTTACTGTGGAGCTGGGAAACACATGCCTAAGCTTGTTAATAGCTACCAGGGAGCCAAAACAGCGCTGAATAGTTTTGGTCGTTTGATGATGCCAGTTGGGATAAGCCTAAACGGCACACTTTAACCCCCTCGCTCTCACCTGACGCCGGGGGTAGAGCGGGTCCGCACAGGGGGCAGCACGGGTGCTCTGGGTCGTAGTCCTCGTTTTCGGTGTTGCACATGTGAGCCGGACATTGGTACGCCTGGCACTCAGCGTGTGGATCAGCGTTCTCCTGCGGTGTAAGGCGCTCCTCATGTGTCACAATGTTTAGCTGTGAAAAGACACGATAATTTGACTGCAATGAAGCTAGTTTGCGCAGTTCACAATCAGTTGGATGCATGATCGATCTCTCCGTAGTCGCGAGCAGTTTTGCAGTCTCAGTGAGCAGTATGGCTTGCCGCGGGGCCATCTCGAGTGAGATAGCCGGGCAGCAACATAAATTTCTGAGGTTCGTATTGCGGGGTCGGAATGGAGAGGGTCCGCGGCGCACTATTTCATGGCTCAGCCGCCGACAAGACGCCAGTACTCGGCACGCGCGCCAGACGGCTGGCAGGGGACAGAACCGGCGCCTTTCTGCAAACGCTCGTGGACGCTGGTTTTGAACTGGAGATACGGAGCTGCGGCCGCAGGGCATCTCAGGGACTAGGGAATTCAGGTATCCACAGCCGTGCCATTGTTAACACAACGTCCGGGCTAATTGTTTCTCTGGCGGCTGTTATCAGGCGTTAGTTAATCCTGGGAAGACCTGCTTGACATTTGACGTGTAGCGATGCACGTGCCACAGCCCAGACAGTCTCCGGCAGTCTTCAGCTCGAGCCCAAGATCGCGCGATACGCAGTCCGGCGCACTCACCACCTGGCTGTCGAGCCCATCTGACGAGTAGCTCCGCTCTAACGAGGAGGATCACTGATTAGAGCGCCGCGCTACAAATAACAAGATTGTGAGTTTCAAGTGGATAGCGGCGGGAAGTTTTCCAGGCTGTGAAACGCTTAAAGCACACACACGACTATGCGTCAAGCATGAGGCGGATCTCCTCGGCACTGACGACGGTGGGAGAAGTAAATGGCCGAGACGGCGTGCAGGCCAATGACACCGTTACGAGGGGGCAATAGGCATCTTCTCCATTTTTGCGTGCGTACTCACACTTTCTCGGTCATGTCCAATCTTATTCCAAGCGCTCTCCAAGCCATTCGGCAGTATATAACACGTTTTCGAGCCTTGGCAGTCATCTTTTCAAACGTTTTAAATTGACGAACATTCTACTGAATTCTGACCTAGCCCTCCTTACTAGCTACCCTTGTTAATGGTGCCGGAGAGGGGAGACTGACAAAACGAGGGATGAACCACACATGAAAACTAAAGATTCTGGAAGCTGCCTTTAGCTATGATGGTATACAAGTATAGCACAAATATGCTCCTTCGTTTTAGTTTCTCCCGTGCTCAGACCATGGAATAGGCCGGTTTCAATGTGTATGACTCAAGTTGGAATGCTGTCAGACGACTGACGTTGGAAGCTTTATTACATCTGCCTTAGACCTGTCGTGTCCTAATCATAATGCAGCCATAAAAACCATTTACATACTTAGATACGAGTAGAGAACATGTCATCATGTATCTTGTGCTCATCGGGAAAACCACAACTCGGTTGCCCACTTAACAAATCTTTATAATCTTTATGTTTCGGTTGAGTACACTTAGTGATGTATAATTGCTCACTTTCCCGCATGTGCCATGTGCTATGATCGCGAACTTTGTTCCTTGTGTGTTCACTTACCTCATATGCAGGCAATTCAGTTCTTAATTTCCACGGGACTCGACTAGACTCGGCAAAAATAAAGCGACAGCTTAATGGCAAATTTAAATGGCTGCAAAACCCTGGTACGTCATTATTTCTCGCATGAGCCCGTCTCGCAGGAGACCGCTGTAGAGCTCAACAGCCCATCGGCTCATCGTTTTATTGTCTTGTTTGCCGGGTGGTCGATGACGCAACTCCTCTGGCCTTACTCTACAATCCCTGCAGTCTCGGAGGCCAAATAATTCTGCCCTGATTTCCGTTCGCGTCTATGCTCGCCAATTTGCAGCGCTTGAGGATCGATTACTCTTTGCTTCAGAGCGGGCACGCAGGTCCGACAGTTCGGGCTGCCGTTCGACAGCATCAGCTGGATCGAGCTCGGGGCAGCACAGCTGGATCGAGCTCTGGGGCAGCACAGCTGGATCGAGCCCCGGAGTAGCACAGCCGCATTGGGCTCCGGAGCTGCACGCCTGGCCCGGTAAGCATGGTGCATTGCAATACCTGGGTCAGCTAGACCACAACTTTTAGGATAAAACGGTCAGGACTCAAAACACCTTCGCACAATATGCATCTTAATATTTCAAGCATGCAGATATAGACAAAAACTATGCCTTGGGACATGTGGACTAGCTCCCATCATGTCATGAAATTGATGCATATTAATGCACGAGGCGGGCTAGACCAGGTTCGTGCCGACCTCAACGAAACACCTGACGAGCCTGGCGAGAAGAGACCCGTCCTTCCGCAACTCTGGGCCCATTGTTAAGCCGAGTGCTAACGGCAACCACCTCTACGACCGCCGCTGCCCCGCGAAATCGACCCGGGGAGATCAGTGACGTACCGCTGAGAGGACGCAGTGGCAGCTGAGGCAGGCTCCGGGCCGGCCGACGCCGGGTGCGCCGTGTGGCCAGGCGAGGCTCCGGCCCAGGGCCAGCCGCTGGCCGCGCACCACGCAGCTGGCCGGCGCCAGCGCCGCTGAAACACGCGCCGGCCGGTGACGTCACTGACGTCCGTTAGCCCGGTCTGTGATGTCACCGGGGTCCGTCTGCCCGTCTGCAGGCGGACCAGCTGATCAGGCTATGCGGTGTACAGTGGTTAATCAATCTTCTTGAAGTTGTATCGAACTGATCAGTCAACGCGCGCGATATCCGTATGTAATGCGTTTTTGTAAAATGAATATTAAGATGCTAATAAATTAATCTGACATGTAGTTTTAGCGATAAATTAATGGGCAATGATTGCGCATATCTTCGTACTCTAGTACCTGTATGAAGTAAAATGTGAAAATAAGGTTACGTGAGGATGGCAGGTGCCAAGAATTTCGCTGTTGCTATGCTATAATCTTCCTGGATGTTGGTTAACATGCAGGTCTATAGTGCTGGATGGGTTAGACAAAAATGGGGCACAGAGAATAATGTCCCAAGAGCCCTAAAATATCTCTATTAGACTATTTCGGAGCTGAGACATGGGTTTCAACTTCTTGACTGGCAAAGATGACGAAGCTTGCCAGAAATCGGCCCATTTTACAGGAAAATTCCGCTACCTTGAACTGAAATGGCACGCGCTGTGTTTACGCCCCCGGGGTTCACCAATCACTACCCCCATCAGGACAGGCCAACCCTGCATCCACGCTGACAACGCTTCCCCTAAAGCTACAGGATGTGTATTCAAACTTCTCAATGCGCGTCCCAGGATGCTGCGAGCCCGTCTAGCTCGCCGTGTCTCATTTCCATCCAAAGTTGTTGCTGTTGTTGCATGCTGTGCCCTTTCACACAGACTGTCTCTAAACACTTCCGGCTAAAGGTCTTCGCGATCAATCACCGGTGAATGAGTAACCCCATCTGTCTGTCGGAGGCAGACTGGAAGCGCATTTCAGCAGTAATTTTGTGGCTCCAGTGCAAACCAACGCCATTTACCAGCTAGAAATGTCTCATTAAATGCGCTAGGTCGCAAAAAATTGGCTTGTGAAAATATCTATAATACCATCAAAATCAAGCACAAGCTTGATTCCTAGCTTATATACGGTTAGCGGGGTGGTTGATGAGATCAGCTGATGGCCGTGGACTGATGCAGAGTATTTGCTTTGTCTGTTGCAAGGGAATGCAGAATATCCTTTCCTTCAAAATGCATTTAAACGTAACGTGCAAGTATAACAATCATCACAAATTTTAAAAAACAGCGAAAATAAGATGCAAGACGTCGGCGGCGTGTAAAATTATGTTCGACAGTGACGAGAGCCAATTCATTGGCGTAATCGGCCCATTCAGTCATTGGTCGGTAGGAAGTAAAGCTTGAATAAAAATAATTCAGATCTAGGTCCCTGTCAGCGGCGTAGGCTCTCCTATAACATGGAAAAACCCAAGACTAATAATGACAGCACTTGAGCAATCGAAACTGCCGTGGCAGGCAAACAAAGAGACTTCAGTGAACAGTGAATGGTTCTCATAACAAGCGAGAAGAACCCTACACCAGTATGGTGGGGCCCCTGAACGATCGAGAGCACCCCGGCAGGCTAACATGTAGGGTCCGGCGGGAGTACAAGATCCCCTGAACAAAGGGCAATAACCGAAGATCAGTGTACATGAATTAACGCCCCTGTGTGATCAAGAGTGCCCGGACAGGTAAACAGGGAGAGAGCTCTGACAAGTGAAGTAGGTCCTCAGCAAATAAGTTCAAAAAGCAAAAGAGCCATAGGTCAATGAAGAGGGCCCGTGAGCATGGAGTGCCCCAGAGCATTGCCTTATGTGGGCCCAGCAACAGCAAGGGGTCCTCCAAGCAAGTGGAAAGAACCCGATGCCAATATGAAGGGCCCCTGAGCAACCGAGTGTACCCTGGCATTTGGGGCCCAGGCAACAGCGGCGGGGCGGGAGAGCCCGCTTACCCCGCGGGCACAACTGTCCCTGCTGAGCCCGCGCCGCCCGCCATGCCTCCGGCCGCACCGTCGCTCGGCGCGTCTGCGCGCAGTTCGCCGGTGAGACCCGGAGCGCGATCGTGCCCAGGCCGGACACGGCCGCTAGGCGTCTACGTAACTTATAGTAACCATACTTGACTGTACGCATCACGTGATCATCAGTGGAATGCCAGGTTGACTGTGCCATCTGTTGACAAAAGAGGGAAATAGCGGTAAGCCTCAAAGATGCTTCTGTGGTGTTATCTAGGGCCAGGAATCCAAACTAGCCTGGTTGCCATGGATACTGGACGTTTTGAACACTGGACTTGAGGATTCTGGACTTTGCGACTCTGGACGTTGCGTCCCTGGGCCCTACGAACGCCCCCAATGGGCCTGTAATTGGGTGTTTTCTGGACTTTATGAACGCTGGATGCTGCCATCCTGGACAATATGAACACTGGACGCTGCGATCCTGGGCGTTATAATGGCTCC
>NW_023597054.1:38426377-38482096 GCF_011947565.3 Pollicipes pollicipes | reverse complement strand
ATCAGCCTGGTAGCCACGTCGGTGCTGCACTAACGGCAAATTAACGTGCTGCGCTTTAAATAGGACCAAAACGTAGCGCCCATCAGTCTGGAAAAATTGGATAAGGTTTCTGTGGTTCTCTGAAGACTAGGAAAAACTTAGACGGACAGGGTATATTGCCGAGGCGGCGCTGGAAGGCGGGGAAGGGGGGGGGGGGGATCCACGCGTGTGCGTGCCAAGAATGCGCGAGGAAATGTGAGTGCCAGGGAGTGTGTGTGCTTGGAGTGGCGTGAATGTGGGGAGGCGGCGCCGGATGCATGGAGAGTAAGTCAATTGGTTAGGAACGAGAGGGGTTGACAGGGCTGACAGCCAGCGGGGACCTCGCAACTATCATTCAGCGGTTGTGCGGCGGGATCGGGTTGTGCGGGCTTGCTATGTCTCGCATATGCTGCTTCAGGCGTGCATTTGCGAAACAGCTTAATTCACTTGATGCGTCCAGTTTGTTTGTCTTTGGTTTGTTTTGATGTGTTTTGTTTGCTGCCTCGTTTAGATATGACCTCCGGACAGGACGGCGTAGGTAGGATGCCGTTGCTCAGAGCGCCCAGCCGTGCGCGGGTGGGCGGCCGCACATGTGCATGCCAGCTCTGTGGCTCACATGTGTGCGTTGTTGTCAGGTGTGGCGCAGAACCTACCCGCCATGTGCGTTGTTGTCGGGTGCGGCGCAGAACCCACCCGTCAGGTCGTGCTCTGGACATAATGCGGGGCTCGTACGCTGACCAATGGGCTCCTCGTATACAGTCCGCCCTCCGGGAGAGGCGCGTGCTGAAGCTCAGGGGGCGTGTAACAGCGCGCGGCGGCTGTCGGAGCCGCACACCGTCAGCGGACCGGGCGACGAGAGCACCGAAACACCTTTATAGTGGTGGCGTCAAGAAGCGCGTCGTTCGTTTCCGGTTGATTAGTTGGTTCAGATGCACGAGGGCGAAGAGAGACCTTAGTGCGAGTCCCTGATGGAATCTGCTGCTAATGGTCGGTGTTGTTGAAACGGTGTTCCCAATGATTTCATCCCGTCGTCTGTTGCTTAACTAAGATTTCAGCTATCAAAAAGTTGGTCATATATGCTGAATTCGTATTCACACTTTGTCAAGAGACCTAACGTCATATTTCTGACAAGAATTTGGAAAATTTCAAAATGTGTAGCCTTGAAGTTTCGTCCTTTGTTTCGGGGTTCGTAAATCTTGTGCGTCAGATACGTTACTTGAGGGATCGGCAATTTAGGTCGGTAATTTTGGATCGGTAATTTGAGACGCCGATGCTGTGCATTAGTAGTTATAGACCGAACAAGTAAAGGCTCCTCTCACCGAGTTGGGAATGGGCCTGACTTAGTGGTTTGCTATGTAAATGGGGAAAGTTCCGGAATGAGTAATGCTAATGGTTTCAAAAATTTGCTACGAAATACATCATATTCACATGATTTGTGTAGGTTAAGAGAATTTAAGATTAGAATAATTTCCTGCTAACAGCTGCAATGGTTTAAATATGGGCACTTGAAGATCATTTTGTTTTGTTTTTAGGACGAGACCGGGTGGCGATTTATAAGGAGTGTTCCACATTTGAAGATACTGAAGCAAGTTTCAAGTATGACGAAATATGCTGACTTATGACTGTTGGTATGTGTATTCTTAAGTGGAAATGGCCGCTCTAGGCAACACAATTTCCCTATTTAGTAAATATACTCTTCAATACGGAATTGTTGCATGGCGTCATGAAGCGTTTTTTTACGTTGAGATACCGTCGAGCTAGACGTGCAAAATTGTCACAGTAGCACCCAATTATAATAATTCAGTCTCCCGAGACGTACCCGGGGCGGTGTTTGAGCTGTTGTGTAACCAAATATCATTATGTGGTCGTGTTTTGGCCCATTCTCGAGGTATTCTTGCATGTTTATCTGTGAGTTTAAGGTGTTTTGGTGCATTCAATGCTCCAGTATAGCCCTGTTCTTAAGTTATTTGATTGCGAGTATTATTTGCCCGATAAGTAGCGCTTATGTCCAACTTCCTTTATCAAGCAGCACAATACGTGGTTCGTGATTGAAACATGCACAGTCTGCTCAACATTGACTGATGCCACTTGACGTCCGTTACATTTGGAAATCGTACTCACGAACGCTGGATATGAACGGCTCGACGATTCTATTCTTAGCGGCCTTGAACGCCGCATGGTCAGTGGGTTGGCGGATTCGAATGCAGCTTCTAGGGCGCCATGCATGCCTATATGACTTCGAATTAATCTGCACGAAAAAGTCTGCACAGCTTCGCGGGCGTCTAGTTCAGAAACTCGAGGGGTGTAGATCCTAGGAAGGACAGGGCTGTGAACTGCACCGCATTATCTTTAAAATGGTTATTTCAGCTTACACCCCCATATTAATGTGAAACACCCCTGAGTAAGAATGTTTCCATGGTCTCCATTGAGTGAAAACGTGTCCACGGTTGTCTTCAGTCAATATCCTGCCGTCGGGTCGCTCGAACCGTGGTACATTGCGGTCTCTTCCGTTTCCGGGGATTGTTCTGAGCACCTCATGGTGTTTGTGGGAGTTGTGTCGGTGCTTTGCAGTGTCTGTGTCTGGAAAATGCAAATGGCCGCTTTTTGCTTGTCTGTTGACGTACTCTGCTCGGTTACGTAGTGGCCCCCAACGGTCCCAGCCTAGGCATTTTTGCCGTTGTTTGGCCCGTTTCAGCAGCAGTTAAGCAAGTTCGGTTGGACAGGCATCAGTGACTGCTAACATGATTGCAAATGTTAACAGATTTAGTCGCAGTGCAATACCACTCCGCTCCCAGGCAATGCCGGAGCGTTTGAAATAGCTCTGTAGAACTGCGGCAGGCTGGCGTGCAGACACTGACTCGTCATTTCAAAACCTGGCTCCATGCCGCTTCCCACACTGTTGGTTTCAGTGACTCGAATAACTGAGGCTGAAGTTTGCAGCAAATCCAGACACCCGCTCGTCAACGAAACACTATGGACTAAACGGCGAAAAATGTACCATTTCCCGTCGCAGGTGCATGCGTCACACACCAGCATAGCTGTCAAAAACGCCGGAGTTAAGCTCCCTGTAGGATGTGGGTCGTCGAGTTCAGTGCGTATCTGTCAGCGCGACCAGAATATCATCGTGCTCACTCTTCACGCCGATCCTCCCCCCCCCCCCCCCCCTAATGGATAGCCCGCGACGGGTAGTTGGTGAGCGTCACGTTGGAGGCACAGAGCGCGTCCACGTCGAACCTTCGCGTGGCGTACACAAACAGGCTGGCCCTCTCGCCGCCGTCCTCGTACGGCTCGGGGTGCGAGAAGGAGCAGTGCGACAAGGCGCACAGGTCCCCGCCGCGCACGTGGTTGAAGCACTGACCGGCCCAGCTGTGGCGCGCCACGCCGGCCGCCTCAGCCACGATGCCTGTGATGAAGACGTCCTCCAGATGGTGGTAGCGCGTGGCCAGCGCCTGCCGGAACAGCGGCTCCACGGCGTCACCAGAGATCAGATAGCCGGGTCCCAGCACGAACGGAGGATACTGCGGCCAAGGCCACTCTCGCTCGCTGCTGGCCCAGCCGAACGGACCGCGCGACGGGCTGCGGCTGTCTTCCGGCTGATACCCGTAGATGGAGGCCAGCAGCGGCAGCGTGGACACCGCCTCGGCCAGCCGGCGCACCGTCACTAGCACGTCGTCGTCCGTCTTCGCCACAAACCGCAGCTGGCCGCAGTGGCGGCGCGCAAAGTCCAGCAGGCTGAGGGTCTTCAGGCCCAGGTGAAAGTAGTGCTCGGTGACATTCGACTGCAGGATGTCACCGTGCTGTGCCGCCTCCGCGTCCACAGCGCGCTGTTCGGCAGCAAACCTGCGCACCTCCTCTGCCCGCCGCTGCGCCCGCGCCGCCGGCTCCTCCTCGTCCTCCTCGTACTCCTCGTCCTTGCCGTCCTCACTCAGCTGGTTGACGGGCCGATCCAGGGGTGCGTCTCGGCCCAGCACGAACAGCAGCCGGATCCGGCTGGCGGCCGCATCGGACGCGTACAGCCGGCGGAAGAGGGCGCGTCGGGCGGCGGCGGCGGGCCGCGAGCTCACGGCTAGCATCGTAAGCGGTGCCGCCTCGCCGCCGCCGCCACCACACAGCCAGGTCGGCGCGTGATGGAACGAGCCGCTGTAGACGTCGCGCGTGAACGGTATGGCGGTGTCCACCGCCAGCGGTGCCGCCGGGCGCTCTGCAACGCGGAACAGTATGAAGCGGCGGGTGCGGCCCGCCGGGCGCCCACGCGTCCTGGAGCTGCGGAGGCCTCTTTCAGGCGTTCATCAGAGTACCCCGCTCCAAGGCGCACGCGTGGCGTCCACCTTCGAAACGACGTTGAGTGTCTGCTCAGGAATGCGGTGCCGGGGCCGCGTGCCAGCCCCATGAACGGCAAAGCGGCACTGACGTGTGTCACACCGTCGTCCAAGCAAAGCACATGCACGCGCACCATGTGCATAAAGCCCGTATGCCATTGCATGCCACACGCAGCGCTTGCAAAGACAATTTGCATTGTCAAAATGCGCAGACCACTCGCATCACCCACCAAAGCAGCGCCTCGTGCGTACGCCACCAGCACCCTTAAGACCACGATAACTCTGAAGTGATGCCGCGACCCCGTGCGCATGCACCGGACTTCTCCAGCACTTCGCACCGGGCCCGCGCTATGCGGCTATTGCCTTGAGCAGACGAACCGCGAATCAACAACGCGAGGGTCTTTTCAATAAGTAGCGATGCAAGTTGCTTACAGCTTGCATGCATCTAACGTCTACGGGGCCCTCGTCTTTGTAAATTTACATCGTTTAGGGTGAAGGTGAGCTGAGAGTCGTGTTTGGTGGAGGAAATGGTTTTGTGAAGATCTTATTGCGAACCTTACCGAAATCCAGCGAGTAGCTATTCGAACGCCACGTCAGTACATGCCACATGGGTAAACACAGAACACGCAACACATGCAAATGGGACGCGACGCCAGCGATACACATACAATGTTATACGACATGAGAGACTAATGGTACAATCAGCACCCGCACGTCATGGCCAGTTGGTCAGTTTAGGTAAGTTCTCTGACAAAATACATTGTTTTGTCCTTGAACTCATCTTCTAAGTTTTTGCACTGGCGAGGTGGCAGCAGGGAGGCGATTCCACGCCGCTACGGCTCAATAGGGAAATGCCCTTTTCACGCACTCTAAGCGAGGGTGCTTTACAGCGCTCGTCTGCAGTGTAGTTTCGTCATCGGTGGCTCTGGCGTGCCGCTGAGATACTTCAGATCGGCGCCTGATCAGATAACTGAGAGCCCGTGGCCCATCAGGCACGTAAATGGTGCGACGCAAACATATGCAGTCGCGGTGGGTGACAGTCTCGTCGAAATTGGGTCAATTCAGCTGTTTTCTGGATTCCGTGGTGTGGTCTTGTCTGCGTTTGCCGGCAAAAATGCTGACCACGAAGTTAATAACCTTATCCAAGCGCTGGCGCTGAACGGCTGTTGTCGGGGCCCATGCAGGTAAACGATATCTGATGCGAGGGAAGACCAGCGACTCAACTAGGGACTTTACTGTGGAGCTGGGAAACACATGCCTAAGCTTGTTAATAGCTACCAGGGAGCCAAAACAGCGCTGAATAGTTTTGGTCGTTTGATGATGCCAGTTGGGATAAGCCTAAACGGCACACTTTAACCCCCTCGCTCTCACCTGACGCCGGGGGTAGAGCGGGTCCGCACAGGGGGCAGCACGGGTGCTCTGGGTCGTAGTCCTCGTTTTCGGTGTTGCACATGTGAGCCGGACATTGGTATGCCTGGCACTCAGCGTGCGGATCAGCGTTCTCCTGCGGTGTAAGGCACTCCTCATGTGTCACAATGTTTAGCTGTGAAAAGACACGATAATTTGACTGCAATGAAGCTAGTTTGCACAGTTCACAATCAGTTGGATGCATGGTCGATCTCTCCGTAGTCGCGAGCAGTTTTGCAGTCTCAGTGAGCAGTATGGCCTGCCGCGGGGCCATCTCGAGTGAGACAGCCGGGCAGCAACATAAATTTCTGAGGTTCGTATTGCGGGGTCGGAATGGAGAGGGTCCGCGGCGCACTATTTCATGGCTCAGCCGCCGACAAGACGCCAGTACTCGGCACGCGCGCCAGACGGCAGGCGGGGACAGACCGGCGCCTTTCTGCAAACGCTCGTGGCGCTGGTTTTAACTGGAGGTACGGAGCTGCGGCCGCAGGGCATCTCAGGGACTAGGGAATTCAGGTATCCACAGCCGTGCCATTGTTAACACAACGTCCGGGCTAATTGTTTCTCTGGCGGCTGTTATCAGGCGTTAGTTCATCCTGGGAAGACCTGCTTGACATTTGACGTGTAGCGATGCACGTGCCACAGCCCAGACAGTCTCCGGCAGTCTTCAGCTCGAGCCCAAGATCGCGCGATACGCAGTCCGGCGCACTCACCACCTCTGGCTGTCGAGCCCATCTAACGAGGAGCTCCGCTCTAACGAGAAGGATCACTGATTAGAGCGCTGCGCTACAAATAACAAGATTGTGAGTTTCAAGTGGATAGCGGCGGGAAGTTTTCCAGGTTGTGAAACGCTTAAAGCACACACACGACTATGCGTCAAGCATGAGGCGGATCTCCTCGGCACTGACGACGGTGGGAGAAGTAAATGGCCAAGACGGCGTGCAGGCCAATGACACCGTTACGAGGGGCAATAGGCATCTTCTTCCATTTTTGCGTGCGTACTCACACTTCTGGGTCATGTCCAATCTTATTCCAAGCGCTCTCCAAGCCGTCCGGCAGTATATAACACGTTTTCGAACCTTGGCAGTCATCTTTTCAGACGTTAAATTGACGAACATTCTACTGAAATTCTGACCTAGCCCTCCTTACTAGCTGCCCTTGTTAATGTTGCCGGAGCGGGAGACTGACAAAACGAGGGATGAACCACACATGAAAACTAAATATTCTGGAAGCTGCCTTTAGCTATGATGGTATACAAGTATAGCACAAATATGCTCCTTCGTTTTAGTTTCTCACGTGCTCAGACCATGGAATAGGCCGGTTTCAATGTGTATGACTCAAGTTTGGAATGCTGTCAGACGACTGACGTTGGAAGCTTTATTACATCTGCCTTAGACCTGTCGTGTCCTTATCATAATGCAGCCATAAAACTATTTACATGCTTAGATATGAGTAGGGACATGTCATCAATGTATCTTGTGCTCATCGGGAAAACCACAACTCGGTTGCCCACTTAACAAATCTTTGTAATCTTCATGTTTCGGTCGAGTACACTTCGTGATGTATAATTGCTCACTTTCCCGCATGTGCCATGTGCTATGATCGCGAACTTTGTTCCTGGTGTGTTCACTTAACCTCATATGCAGGCAATTCAGTTTTTAATTTCCACGGGACTAGACTAGACTCGGCAAAAATAAAGCGACGGCTTCAATGGAAATGTAAGTGGCTGCAAAACCCTGTATGTCATTATTTCTCTCATGAGCCCGTCTGGCAGGAGACCGCCGTAGAGCTCAACAGCCCATCAGCTCATCGTTTTATTGTCTTGTTTGCCGGGTGGCCGATGACGCAACTCCTCTGGCCTTACTCTACAATCCCTGCAGTCTCGGAGGCCAAATAATTCTGCCCTGATTTCCGTTCGCGTCTATGCTCGCCAATTTGCAGCGCTTGAGGATCGATTACTCTTTGCTTCAGAGCGGGCACGCAGGTCCGACAGTTCGGGCTGCCGTTCGACAGCATCAGCTGGATCGAGCTCGGGGCAGCACAGCTGGATCGAGCTCTGGGGCAGCACAGCTGGATCGAGCCCCGGAGTAGCACAGCCGCATTGGGCTCCGGAGCTGCACGCCTGGCCCGGTAAGCATGGTGCATTGCAATACCTGGGTCAGCTAGACCACAACTTTTAGGATAAAACGGTCAGGACTCAAAACACCTTCGCACAATATGCATCTTAATATTTCAAGCATGCAGATATAGACAAAAACTATGCCTTGGGACATGTGGACTAGCTCCCATCATGTCATGAAATTGATGCATATTAATGCACGAGGCGGGCTAGACCAGGTTCGTGCCGACCTCAACGAAACACCTGACGAGCCTGGCGAGAAGAGACCCGTCCTTCCGCAACTCTGGGCCCATTGTTAAGCCGAGTGCTAACGGCAACCACCTCTACGACCGCCGCTGCCCCGCGAAATCGACCCGGGGAGATCAGTGACGTACCGCTGAGAGGACGCAGTGGCAGCTGAGGCAGGCTCCGGGCCGGCCGACGCCGGGTGCGCCGTGTGGCCAGGCGAGGCTCCGGCCCAGGGCCAGCCGCTGGCCGCGCACCACGCAGCTGGCCGGCGCCAGCGCCGCTGAAACACGCGCCGGCCGGTGACGTCACTGACGTCCGTTAGCCCGGTCTGTGATGTCACCGGGGTCCGTCTGCCCGTCTGCAGGCGGACCAGCTGATCAGGCTATGCGGTGTACAGTGGTTAATCAATCTTCTTGAAGTTGTATCGAACTGATCAGTCAACGCGCGCGATATCCGTATGTAATGCGTTTTTGTAAAATGAATATTAAGATGCTAATAAATTAATCTGACATGTAGTTTTAGCGATAAATTAATGGGCAATGATTGCGCATATCTTCGTACTCTAGTACCTGTATGAAGTAAAATGTGAAAATAAGGTTACGTGAGGATGGCAGGTGCCAAGAATTTCGCTGTTGCTATGCTATAATCTTCCTGGATGTTGGTTAACATGCAGGTCTATAGTGCTGGATGGGTTAGACAAAAATGGGGCACAGAGAATAATGTCCCAAGAGCCCTAAAATATCTCTATTAGACTATTTCGGAGCTGAGACATGGGTTTCAACTTCTTGACTGGCAAAGATGACGAAGCTTGCCAGAAATCGGCCCATTTTACAGGAAAATTCCGCTACCTTGAACTGAAATGGCACGCGCTGTGTTTACGCCCCCGGGGTTCACCAATCACTACCCCCATCAGGACAGGCCAACCCTGCATCCACGCTGACAACGCTTCCCCTAAAGCTACAGGATGTGTATTCAAACTTCTCAATGCGCGTCCCAGGATGCTGCGAGCCCGTCTAGCTCGCCGTGTCTCATTTCCATCCAAAGTTGTTGCTGTTGTTGCATGCTGTGCCCTTTCACACAGACTGTCTCTAAACACTTCCGGCTAAAGGTCTTCGCGATCAATCACCGGTGAATGAGTAACCCCATCTGTCTGTCGGAGGCAGACTGGAAGCGCATTTCAGCAGTAATTTTGTGGCTCCAGTGCAAACCAACGCCATTTACCAGCTAGAAATGTCTCATTAAATGCGCTAGGTCGCAAAAAATTGGCTTGTGAAAATATCTATAATACCATCAAAATCAAGCACAAGCTTGATTCCTAGCTTATATACGGTTAGCGGGGTGGTTGATGAGATCAGCTGATGGCCGTGGACTGATGCAGAGTATTTGCTTTGTCTGTTGCAAGGGAATGCAGAATATCCTTTCCTTCAAAATGCATTTAAACGTAACGTGCAAGTATAACAATCATCACAAATTTTAAAAAACAGCGAAAATAAGATGCAAGACGTCGGCGGCGTGTAAAATTATGTTCGACAGTGACGAGAGCCAATTCATTGGCGTAATCGGCCCATTCAGTCATTGGTCGGTAGGAAGTAAAGCTTGAATAAAAATAATTCAGATCTAGGTCCCTGTCAGCGGCGTAGGCTCTCCTATAACATGGAAAAACCCAAGACTAATAATGACAGCACTTGAGCAATCGAAACTGCCGTGGCAGGCAAACAAAGAGACTTCAGTGAACAGTGAATGGTTCTCATAACAAGCGAGAAGAACCCTACACCAGTATGGTGGGGCCCCTGAACGATCGAGAGCACCCCGGCAGGCTAACATGTAGGGTCCGGCGGGAGTACAAGATCCCCTGAACAAAGGGCAATAACCGAAGATCAGTGTACATGAATTAACGCCCCTGTGTGATCAAGAGTGCCCGGACAGGTAAACAGGGAGAGAGCTCTGACAAGTGAAGTAGGTCCTCAGCAAATAAGTTCAAAAAGCAAAAGAGCCATAGGTCAATGAAGAGGGCCCGTGAGCATGGAGTGCCCCAGAGCATTGCCTTATGTGGGCCCAGCAACAGCAAGGGGTCCTCCAAGCAAGTGGAAAGAACCCGATGCCAATATGAAGGGCCCCTGAGCAACCGAGTGTACCCTGGCATTTGGGGCCCAGGCAACAGCGGCGGGGCGGGAGAGCCCGCTTACCCCGCGGGCACAACTGTCCCTGCTGAGCCCGCGCCGCCCGCCATGCCTCCGGCCGCACCGTCGCTCGGCGCGTCTGCGCGCAGTTCGCCGGTGAGACCCGGAGCGCGATCGTGCCCAGGCCGGACACGGCCGCTAGGCGTCTACGTAACTTATAGTAACCATACTTGACTGTACGCATCACGTGATCATCAGTGGAATGCCAGGTTGACTGTGCCATCTGTTGACAAAAGAGGGAAATAGCGGTAAGCCTCAAAGATGCTTCTGTGGTGTTATCTAGGGCCAGGAATCCAAACTAGCCTGGTTGCCATGGATACTGGACGTTTTGAACACTGGACTTGAGGATTCTGGACTTTGCGACTCTGGACGTTGCGTCCCTGGGCCCTACGAACGCCCCCAATGGGCCTGTAATTGGGTGTTTTCTGGACTTTATGAACGCTGGATGCTGCCATCCTGGACAATATGAACACTGGACGCTGCGATCCTGGGCGTTATAATGGCTCCCCCCCCCCTAGTAGTAGTAGAAGTGTGTGTAGTTTTTGATGGATCAGCACAATATGGGTCGGGACAAAGCTAGTAGCTTATGCATCACAACGGTTCGGCATGGAGACTAGCTCCAGTAATGAGTAAAACAGATCGAACATGGACAAATGAGTCGTAGTTCGACGAAAAGGTGTGTCATGTGACGACAGTCATTCGTGCACTCAATAAACTGCTCATTCAGTTTTCGGCAGCTATCAAAAAGTTTCGTCAAAACTGGCAACGTGATGGCGACTTTTTGTAAAGGTCAAACATATACGTTTTGCAGTCGGGTGTACATTGGTGAGAGTGACTTCAACCGGTACACTGGGCAAACGCACGGCCGAACTACGATCGGGGAGCGAGTCAGCCGGACCGTCGTTTCCCGGCGTGGGCGTAACGGGATCTTTCTAGAAGTGGTAACCTGTGATGTCGGTGGTCTACACTTTGAGGTGTTCCAGTATATACACTAAAACACCAAACTATATAGTGTCACCAAAGTTTAGTAAATGCAGCGTCACCAAGTGTGTTGAAGTTTTCTTGTTAGGCATAGGGCGAGCGATGCTTTATGTTGGTGAACGTGCTATGCCATATATGTCTTACATTCAGACACGTTTTGTTTGCATATAAATGAGATCGGCGGATGCGTGCAACATATTATGCGTTAAGGAGTGAGGAGCCGTTTTTAAAAACGTAGCATTGTTCCGACCAACACGTAGAGGTTCAGCAAATCAGACACTTACTCCGCTCAATGCTGACACATCGCGCGCCTAGACTAGCCATTTTAGCCAAGTTTGAACTTCGTCGAATGGCGAATAGTTTCTTTTTATGCTGAGGTCGGGTCCAACTTATTTCGTTGATCGAGCAACTTCGTTCTTGAACCTCCGATTAGTTTTGATGAAAGACGGTTGTCGAAAGCGTTGTCCAAACGGATCTGTCGAATCGTCAAGCCCAAATGCAAAAGGTATGACTCCCTATTCAGATTATTAAGGCGTCTTGAGCGGTGTCAGACACCCAGATACCATGCGCTGTGTAGGAGCTCTTGAGTGGCGATGCATATGAATAAGTATATATTTCGAGCGATACCAATGAACGCACTCCTCGTTGAGTAACTACGAAAAGAGAGAGAAAGAGAGAGAGGGGGGAGAGATGGGGGAGAGAGAGGGAGAGAGGGAGAAAGATGTGTTGGTATTTCGGCTACAAGCGTCCTGAACTTGAGTAGCAATTATCAGCAGTCAACACATATTTTCTCAAAACGAGGACTAAGGTGATTTGTGCCGCCTGTTCCCCGCAGTGAGACACCTCGCAGTGAGAGGCGTCGCGGTGAGACACCCGCTAGTGAGACACATGCAGTGAGACGCATGTAGTGAGACGCATGCAATGAGACACCACAATGTGACACACCTGTAGTATGCAATACGTAACCGGTAGACGTACCTGGACTTACCAAGTTTAAGCTGTAAATCACTTAGATTATAGGTCGTCCGCTCCCCGGATGGCGTCATTTTGAGGTTCGTTTGCAATCGGACAAGAAGCAGACAGAAGACGGTCGTTGCTGGCAAAGCCAGGGAGACCAGGTGGCTCAGAAAACAGCCGCGGGCCAACTTCATCGCCACCTGTGCAACAGCTTCTAGAACAAAATAGAAAACAGCAACAAACTGGAGGTCACTCATCATCACGGCAGAAAGGCATTTCTACTCCGTTCGAACGGTGCACGCCTTGTCAGGAATGCAACGAAGGTAACTATATGTTTTGCATATTTCTACGCTAACAAGCGCGCATGTGCTCATCGCGTAACGCGATGCTCCACATTCACGCTTAACATGCTGTGACCCTAGCTGCTAAGACCAAGTATGCTGTGACCCTGGGTGACGAAACGAAGCATGCTGTGACCATGGCTACCGAAGCCAGCAGCTCATGGCCAGTGTGGTCGGTCGACGACCGCCATTTTTTTTTGTTTTGTTAAATAAACAACAGTCGCATCCGCTGCCGGTTCTTTTAACTTTGCAATTCATCACACGTACACGCACGCACGCACGCAACACACACACACACACACACACACACACACACACACACACACACACTATGCTAGGGGTTTAATGTGAGGGCTGTGCTGGCCTAAAACAACACACTTCGCATCCTCCTAATTGACCACCCTGAGGAATCTGCAGACTTCACTCCACGCTTGGCACAGAAGTCAACGCTATCAGTGATCGCCGAGGACGTGCGACCGTGCCCGACCGATTCCAAAGATCGTGTGACCCCCCCAACCGACTGACCTGATAGGCGCCGAGCTGAGAATCCACGCCCCGTCGGCCCTCAGCTGGCACCGGCCGCGGCAGGGGCTGCCGGCCGTCGCACCGCGCCGCCGCGCCGCGACTTACTATGCGGGGCTCCAACAGGTCGTCGACCTGCATACGTAGCACGCGCCGCCGGAGGGCATGGGCTGCAGCGGCCGGCTGAACATCTCGCTTTTTGTCGTCTCGGCAAGAAGCGAGTCTAGGCACGGGACGGCGGGAAGCGCACAGAGGACTGTCAGGGGGCAGACGGGCGGTCAGAGGACATACAAACAGAGGACAGACAGACAGTTAGAGGACAGACGGACAGTCAGAGAACAGACGGACTCATATTGCATAGTAAATAGGCCGTTCACAGTGTCCTAGAATTGCCGACTGTAGGTGTAAAGCAACACCCTATGAGGAGGAATCTTTCACTCATTTTCCCCATCTTTTATGTGAATTTTCCCTCCTGCCTGACATTGTCTAATCGCACATGCCAAGCCCCTATTTCCCTTTCTGAGGTTTTCAGATGTCATCCAAAAGCGAGCTCACTTGAAGCCACCAAGCATAAACGAGGCTCCACAGAACCTGAACACCTATGGCTACGTCCTGCCACACCTACATCTGAATCATGTCCACGTACGCACAGAGCAAGGGCGCCAGGTACCTCTAAGCCCAAGAACTCCAGCGACTCCAGCCGCTTGAACGCATTAAGTTTGATTTGTTCACAAAATGTATCACAATCTGCAGCTGTGTGCCAAATGCAAGGTTTTCACGCATCCCCCTTTTTTGGTCACCACCACATCACGAAAGCAGAGCCTGGTGCAAACATGAGCAAGGCCTGGTAGAGAAATTTACTCCACGCATTTATTTTTTCCCGAGGACACTTGACCACTAAACTGCATCACTCCCGAAATGCAGGAGTGAAAAGTTCAAGAAATGCCTTCTAAATTAAATTTACAAGATGAATATCACCATTGGAGCGCTTGTGTTAACAGATTTTAAGTCAAATCAGCTGATGACAAAATTTTGCGAGAAAAGTACCAGCCTTATATTTATTTAGCTACTTTTGTCTTTCTTGGTATCATACGAGTGTGATGCCACTTTCTTCTTCCTTCCTTTTGGATTGCCTTTAGAGGTACCATCTGCTGCTTAAAATGTTGACAAATTTCTCTGCAAGATGCTCCAACTGCAAATTTGTACGTATTTAATACATAAATTGGATTAATTCGCCAGCCGCCCAAACATGTTTGATATGCACCCAAGAGCAAACAATTCACACGGGATGAAGGAGGCAATTTGAAGCACCCAACTTATTTTTACCGCCATTTTTGCCCTGTTACACCCTGGGTTAACCGTTTTCTTGGTTCATGGCGGCGCTCAATAATGATAAATCTAGGCATTTCGAGTGTCTAACTCACCAGGCTACCCGGCAAGGCTATTGTGTGCTGTCATATATAGCCTTGGGACAGACCTGACGCAGCTAATAGAGAAGTGTTTGATGAAATTCTGCCCTCTGGAGATGTTTATCATGCACACCTCTTACTTGTTTCGCATTTTTATCTCGTAGGTTGTTGGGCATGATTTATATCTATATTTAGGGGGTAAGTTGGATGACTCTGTCTGCCAGCAGACCATGCAAAAGGTACTGACCTTTTGTTGTGAGGAAGCAGGAAGAAGCCAGTAAGTCTCCTGTGGGCCAAGTAATTGCATTACCTGGTGTCAACACATGATTGGTAACCAGAGTTACCCATTTTCTGTTTTAATCGGTCGAGTTTTGTCATAAGACAAATTATGACGCCACAAGGCATGCAATGCGCTTATCTTGTTCCATATTCTTGGTTATTTGCCCCAAATTTCTGAAAGTGGTCCCTCATGGCTGCTTTAACCAGATGTTTTCTATAGTTGTCATGGTTCTCTGGCCAGCAAATGACTGTAGTGTATCTGTGCACTATGTTTTTAACACAGCGATACTCTAAGCTGCATAACAATTATAATATGAGTTAAATATTAGTATGTAACAAATAGTCAGACTACCCCATTTGAAATGTGAAGCCAACATCTCAAACTTTGTCGTTAAATATGAATAAACAAGCCTAAATGGATGCCTTTGCTGCAGCTGAAAAGGCAAGCAGCAATACTGGCATGGTCATCTAAAAGTTATGCTACTTTTGGAGAATAGAGATTGTTTTGTGGAACATACCCATCATTGCCCTTGACGTAGGTCAACCATGACAATCAAAATATGTTGTTCAAAGTGATTTAAAGTGTTTTGATTTGTGTGCTGTCAGTTTTGTCTGATGCCAACAAGCATACACAAATGAACTGAATAAAAATGCAAGTTGAGACCATGCAAAAATTAGCTTTATCATGTTTTTATCACGAGTGCTGCTGTCAACAGACAGGCGAGTTTAGATGATGTTCAACATATGGGCTACTCTAAGTTAGGTTTAGTTGGTTAAGCGCACGGCAAGTGGCAATAGGAATTGTGCAAGAATCAGTAACTCACAACAGCTGATGTGATACAAACATGTTAGACAGGATGAGATGAAGTAAGGTCTCTTTAGGTTAGTCATAGGCTACTTTTATGGAAACAAGCATTGGTATTTTGTAAGAAAAAGTGACAAAAGATTCGTTTTCCCTGACCACATCTTAACAGAAGTCAGAGGTATGTCTATTGCGCTTGACTTGGTGATGAGCTGATGTGTAGGAGTCCAAGGTTATTTTGCTCAAGCGTTTTATGCTTGTTGAATTTTCCGTTGTTATTTTGTTATTGAATTCCTTTGCTTTGTTTTGTTTTAAAGGCGCCGTGGAAGGAAGTGAAAAGTGCAGCATCAAATTATTGGTGTTAATAATTGTGTATGCTCGTAGTACTGCCATGAAATCGCTATGCTTTAACACGCGCCTGGTTGGCTGGCTAGATACCCTTCGCTCGGGTGGGGGTGGGTGGGGGAGGGGGGGGGGGCGGGGGCAGAGCCGGGTCAATTTGACCCCCCCCCCCTCTGAGATCTCGGGAACTAAGAAAGCTAGAGACACCAACTCCACAGGGTGTCTTGAACTATACGTGAACTCACTTGGGTTAAGGTTTCAGCTTCCTAGGTCATGACCTTTAGATCGAATAAGGTCAAACAAGGTCAAATTCCAGGTTGGTCTCCAAAGCGCCCCCGGAACCTAGGCAATTGTCTCTAAGGAAAAGTTCACAAGCCCATTTCAGGTCATTGACCTTGTTTGACCCTTTGAAGGTCATGGTGATCAAAATAATATAAGAACGATCTGCGTTTTGCATTTGAATAAGCGACAAAGATTACGCTAGGCAGTATGTTCCTGAAACAAAAAGTTCGACCCGGGTCATCCTAGGTCAATGAACTGTTTTGACCTCTAAGAATTCAACTGAAGATGCATCGTGCGGCTCCTGCCGTCATTAAATTCGAAATGAGCACCGGAAACTATCGCTTAAAAGATGTTAAAAAACAAAATGGTTTTGCCAGGTTGCTGGTATTACGTCCATGCCAACTTGAAATAGATGACTTTGTTTGCTGAAGCATCAGTCGCGACCTCGTAAGTTCCATCTTTTGTGAATTGATTTTTTCACTCCCACACGGTCTTTTTGCCATAAAATTGTTCACTCCCACCCCAGTTCAAAAGCGATTCTAGCTCCCTGGCCGTTCATCTATCAATAAATAAACGACTGCTGCCAATAATTCCGATACTCCTGCTGACCTGAGCACATATGCGTCCGATATGGGATGCATTCAGCTGCATTCAATCCCTTTTAAAAGGTCCAAAGTATCTTATTTCGTATTTGTTGTTGATGAGGATCCTCAGCTTGATGTTAATCAATACAAATATTAAGGCTGAACCATGATAGTTTTGAATAGTGTCGTGTGGATGTTTTACTTTTGCTGAATGAGGGACAGTTGGCTTAAAGCCAACCAGACATTAAGTTAGTTGTAAATGGAGACAAATTACAGTCCTAGCGGGTCTCTGCAGAAAAAAAGAAAAGCTGTGGCAACTTGACAAGTGGATCATCATTGAGCTTATCTTAGGCGAGTCGTTTGTACACATGAGGAACTGAATGCGATTTAAAATTGGCATTGATCCTTGTGGAACACCAATGCTAATGTTTCGGTCAGTGTGAACAGTCCAGACTTTTAACGCCCTGTTTTCCTCCAGACAAATAAAAAGACAAGTTGATGTTACTTGTGACGCAACCCAAATCTATATAAATTTTGGAGAAGAATGTCGAGGTGGAGAAGATGATACAGGTGATTAAGACGTGAAAGGCCGTCTTGAAATAGACAAGACAGTAGTCTTAGCCTTATTCCTCGGAAAAACCAGAGGAATAGAAATATAATTAGATAGTTAGGTTGATATTTCGGCAACATGACTCTCGGAATAACGGCAGAAGTGAATTCATTGAATTGGCAGAATTCACTTCTGCTATTGTTTCGAGGAAGGCATGGTGCCGAAATATCAACTTAACTGTATCTCCATTCTCCTGGTTTTTCCGGGGAATAAGGCTAATATTACTGCCTTACCTATGTGACTAATGTTCCTCGCTAATGCACTGAACAACTTACGTAACTTTGAAATAGCAAATATGCCATTGAAAATTCCCCATTTTCTAATGCTTGAGTCACTTCTTTTTGTAGTATTAGGAGTGGCATTGACACGTCACTGCGACGCTTACCTTGTTCGAAACTGAAAATGACAATGTCTTGTAGAAGGTCCTAAGGATCTAGGTGCTTCTTCGAGTTTTCGTTTCTCGCTAACCGCAGCACCGTCGGCGGGCTTTGTTTTTCACCTGCCCAGGCCATGGTGGGAAAATAACCAGAGCAACAGCGGCGCACATGACAATACAGGTCAATATAAACTTTATCTGTGAAAACTTCAAGCCTTTGCAAGAAGCACGCCTTTAAGCGGCCCCTACCTGCAGCCTATTCACATTTCGATTCGTAAGCATTCGACTCAAGAGCATGCATCTTATTGACATCCGGTTGGAGTTACTAGCATTTCGTCTCTTTGACACGTTGACAAAGGCATGCCGGCGGATTGCCGTTCGACTTGAAACGTCTCGCCATCTCGACAAGGCGGCAAAAAGACACGTGGACAAACCAACAGTCGTGTAAATGCATTCGGCAAAAAGACATTTGGCTAAGTGCACTGCGGCTATTTGTCCGCATACCCAGGCGAAGCAGCAGCCCTTCTTTGTTGTCGTTGGGTAAATGGTCGCGGGGAACAGGCCGACAGTCGTGGACAGGGACCGTAGGCATACAACGCTAAACAATCTAGGTTAGATGTTAAGCTTTTGTCGTGCTGGAACTGTATCCAGTCCGGAGCCAACTACGCAGATCAGGAGGTCTCCCGAGTCAGGGAGGGACCAGCGTGGTGTGATGTACCTCTCTAATGGCCTTCGGGTCGACCAGTAAACCCCGTCCGCTGTCCACAATCCGGAGGCATACGCGCTGGGACTTGATGGTCCTCGAGCCCTTGACCGGAAATGCTAATATTCAGCCTAGTGTTGTACTCATGGGGCCACCTGCCATTAAAGAGTTAGTGGTCTCATTATTGTCGAACAACGTGAGTCGAAATAAGGTCAAAAATACCAAAAAGGCATCTCGTGTTTGCCTGTGAACATCTATTATTTCGCAGAAGCGACTAGTAAAACAGATTTCAGGTTTTTTTAAGGCCAGCCACAGTTTTTTACAGGACACCAGCATGCAGCGAATTGAACATAGAGCGATTGCTAGCCCATCTAGCTATACAGTTGCTATACAGTGCCCATCTAGGAATTAGAATGCGCGAACATACGTGTACATGCAAACGAATTCAAGCAAATAGGCATGACGCATCACGCTTCATTCAGCCATGCAAGCGAGTTAAAGTAAAAAGGCATCACACATCGCGAATCAGTTATACATGCAAACGATTTCAATTCAACAGGCATCGCACCCTTCGCGTCACGTATCACTTACACATGCGAACGATTTTAAACCAGCACACACCACACATAGAGGCACATATCACGTTCGCATAATCGGCCATGATGAGCCATGTATCAAATCGGCCTGATGAGCCTTGTAATCAAACAACCCCTTGCACAACTCTTGAGCTGTTAGGCCGTGGCTGGTGGCTACTACATGTGATTTCGCTGTGTCTTTGAAGCGTCTTCATTAAGAAACGATGGCCCCTAAGTGCTTTCATTAAGGCTCGGCATTAGTAATATATTTTGAGTTTTTTTTAGGAAGAAAGCTGACCATTACTATCTTAAAAACATTGTATTCGATAATGAAAAGAATTCTCGGTCGGACTGCCTCACACGCAGCGGTGACCTGCCGCACACAACGCCGACAGGGAGAGACCCACCCCACGCGCCCGAGCAGCACCTGTTATACTGCTTCCAAGGCTCATACCCGAAACACGATCTGCGTGCGACTGGCCGGCGCCACTGTGACGCGCCGCCCCGAGCCGTGATTGTTCTCCTCACTCAGACATGAGTCATCGCCCCACTCGCCTTACATGCTGACACACTGTCCCGGGGCATGGTCCACCGCTACAAACATCTCGCTCTCAAGATAGAGGATATTGAGAAGACAAAAATTCCGATCGTTACAGGAACACGTGTAAAATGCACCCATAATGAAGACACTTCGAAGACACAGCAACAATCACATGTACAGTAGCCACCAGCCACCATGTAATAACTCAAGAGTTGTGTCAAGGTTCGTTTGATTGCTTAGGGCCGAAGAGATTTTGTCGATAAATGGGCTTTTCCACACTTGGACGCGTCTTCTGTCATTGCACGCCTGCGTAATGTCATTGTTGTCCGGCAGTTGGAATCGTGTTAATGTCCTGTAATGTTCGAGTCGCGTGTGCTTCCGGGGTGCCCCGCCGCGCAAGCGCATTGTCAGACGTCGTGAGAGTGCCGTGGTTACGCAAACGTGGTTTATGGAATTAAGTTTGCAGCTTCGAAATTACATCCGAACCTCGAAGGCTGTATTGAGGCGTATGTATATATTCCTCGGGAAAATTACACAGTAATGTAAAGTGCAGAAGGTGCCCACAGCCTCGCACGCATTTCAAACAACGACTACAATTTCACTGAAATAGCGTAATAATGTAAGTTTACGGAATCTGCATGGAAAGCCCGTAATATGTGACGCGTCAATTTTTGCCCAAAATAATCCAAAGCACCTTAGACATACACCGGTACGAAAGTTATTTAAGAAAAGTGGGGAACTTCGTCCGACATACAGGCAAATCAAGTTCGCTCCGTTGAATGAGTGGCAAGTGAATGCGTGGTGGACAAAGTCATGCCCACGGCAGGTAGTTTTCCGAAAGTTTATTTTCTGCTGCGGTGTGGAGTAAGGGAAGGTAATTCGGAAATAGGTGTTGCAGTAAATGTCCCATGTGAACACGCTAGCAAAGCGGTCATGTTTATGGATCAACATCACTACTACGCAGGTAGTGATGCTGATTCATAAGCATTCAGCAAAGCAGCCATTCGATCAGCTCGCAGTCAGCCATAAAGGGGACAGACAGTCCAGGCCAGTGACCGCCGACGGCGGACGGGAGACGGGCTCATGCTAGGAATAGCCGAAAGAGGGGCTTTTATTCTGTGTCTTGGGCTTTACAGGTGAAACTCGGTGTTATGGCTTTTGTTACATCGTTTTGACACGCAATTAATGAAGCTTCCGAATCTGTTTGTGCCTAAAATGCCATCTCTCGAAACGCAGTCGGCGGTCGCCGTGTGAAAACTGTGACGCACTATGGGCCATTAATACGAATTCAATATTCTGACCACCCCGTACCCAGACCGTATTTGTACATCTAAACTGTGCGGGGTGCATGTCTCCCCAGTCGCCAAAATGCCAACCCGGTCGTGGAATTTCGCCTCCCTAGGCGGAAAAATGTTGAAATGGACAAATCATTTTAGTGGGAACAGGCCAAAATAGTCCCCCCAACCTGTCAAACAAGCACTGGCTGCTTTGCCTGCTGCCTTGCTCTTTTTTCTTTTGTGTGTGTGTGTGTATGTTTTGTGTTCCTACATCTGTATGCGCGAAGATATGTAGCAGCTGGTGGTTCGAAATAAACTGCATCATTTTCATTTTTTATAAATACGGCTTGGGGAATAGTACAAAATATAGGAAAATACTGGAAAGTGAGAGGATAGATGGAAAGAGATGAAGATTGGATAGTACAAGATATGGCAATTTTGTAACAAAGTAGTTTAGAAATAGCTAGGAAATAAATTATTTCATCGTAAACAGTAGTGGGCAGGTCTTGGCGCAGATGATCTGAAACGAGAAATTGTTTCGGAGTTCGTGGGTAACGACTCAGGCAATAATGCGTTTCTGAGCTTATGGGACGTCTTGCTGATATCTCATGTAGCAAGTTCGTAAGGTCGTAGGAAGATTGCTGCACGTTCGCGCGTCTTGACGGAATACATAGCGGGCGAATGACCGGGGAGGCAACGGCTTAGGTTTTAGGTTGGGTATGTGGAAGTAGATTAGCACCGCATACAATGGCACTATTTAACATGATACATTATTCTGAATGATCTGCATATTGATGAAGTTTTAGCCCGAGGCAAGGTGGTCAGGGTATACATTGCTACCTCATGTTTAAGGGCATTGTACATCAATCATCATTTTTAAGGTAAAATATACTGAAATTAATCGTAAAACAGGCCATCTAAGCTCTTGCCTTGGAACTTAAATAACTACGATAGCGAACATCTGACCACAAACACGCAGCAACCGCGACCCCGCCATCATTGCTATGCATGATCACAACATTTATGCTTGATCACAACATTACTACGCATCAAGAACTATAAAAATGTGCTGGGGAGTCGCGGCGGCGGGGTGCATGCGGCGCTAGGGAGCTCGCTATTGGAGCTGCCAAAATTTGAAGGTAGGAGCATGCATCTACCTGTTTTATGATTATTTGCGATATGTTCAGCCCTAAACATGACGAATGGTGTGCAGTGATTTTTTTCTAACATTAGGTACCAATGTATACCGACACCAGCAAGATAGTGTCATTATCTGAAATGTAATTGATGAGCTTATACTTGCTTGTATTGTAGGTTATACTTGTCTCCAAACAGAGCATGGTAAAACTCAGGTCATCCAGAGGCTAATAGTTTTTTGGTCCTTGGTCATCATCTCCTGATCTTTAATTTTTACATTAATTCAGAAAAAGCTGGAGAAGGCCCTCAAACTTAGTGATTTGGCCAGTTATGGAAAATTGCCTGGGTGTTCTTTGAGTAGTTCACCTAAACCTGCATGGCAAAACCTTTGAAATGATATTATTGCATGGGAGGTACCAAAATGTGGACCCCCAAGTCAGTATACAATAAAGTATGTATTTCAGGCAATAATTTTAAACACTGACTCCTTTTGGAAATGCTCACTGGTATGAAGCATAGGTTTGACAAGCATTGGTCCTAGCGTGAGGCACACAGTCTTCAGTAGGCTATGATCGGACCCCGTTATTTTGTTAGCAACTTTGTGGCATAGTGACTCAGTATGCATGACCTAAGTACAGGAAAATCACCACCAGTTTTCAGATGGTTGGCTTTGAAGATGAGATATTAAATTATTTGATTTAGTATTTGATTGCCTGTTATTTTAATCACCTTTTCCAGCTTTAGGGCAGCATGCCCTCAGAACCATCATTCTATACAGTATTCAACTTAAACTGTTCAGCCATAAGTAAAGATGAGTGATTGTTTTTATGTCATGTTGGTGACTCATTTTATTCTCATGTCATGTTGGTGACTCATTTTATTCTCATGCCATGTTGGTGACTCATTTTATTCTCATGTCATGTTGGTGCCTCATATCAGACTGTGAAATGAGATATCTGGGCATGGTTATAGCAGCATATATATCTACTGGGTGTGATTGCTGCCAGCAGTGATAGGACATGTGGCATAACTATTGTAAGCACAAATAACTAGCTTGGTAAGCAGTAAGAGATCCAAGCATGTCAGCTTGCTTGCTGGGGAGAGCACCTAGGCAAGATAGTTTTCTTAATCTTTTTGCTGGAAGAATGCTATCTTCACAAATGTGAGCTGTGTTGGGATAACCACTTTGATGTGTTCTCTACATGCATGTTTCTCAGGCACATGCATCAATCACCATCTTTTTAGATTGGTAACATAGCTGTTGTTTTAAGCCAGTCATGGAAAATTATTTCAGCAAAGTTCAGCTTGGGACCCTGCAACAAACTGTCAAGGTGGCTGATGCTGCTGGGTTCTGGATAAGGGTTGGAAAGGTCTCAGTTTATGTCTCAACAGTTTTCACCAGCACGTAGTGATGCCAGCTACAAACCTAAGGGAGTGCTAGATGGTAGGAGATTATGTTACATGCATTGAGAAGTTGTCAGATTGTTGTGTATGGTTGTACTTGACTTGCCCTAGTCATGTTTCAACCCATGTGTCTAGGCCACTGCCAAGGCTGCTGCCATTGAGGCAGCATGGAGGAACTGGAGGCAGAGCAGGTCTACCTGCTCATGCGAAAGGAATACCGCATATCTCGCAATGTACGAGCCCAGTGGTACTTCTCCCACCTGGGCCAGCTCATCCAGGTTCCCAAGCGGCACATGGTGGTGAGTGGTCGCCAACAAACACCTGACCAGCCAGGGTTATGCCAGTGCATTACACAAGGGTGTCTGATCACACATGCCATACTTCCCATTGTTGACTTGACCTCCCGAGCTATGTGAAACAGGTCTGAGAAGCAATCTTGATTGTGACACCCATGTTCCACACTACTTGTGCTGACTTATTGGTGTTGGTGTTGTGTGTATTTATGCATGTGTGTCTGTGTGTGTGTGTGTGTGGATATTTGTTGGCCTGTGTGAACGAGGTGGCACAGGGTGTTTGAAAGACCCACACCAGTCTGTATTGAGTCCGTGCTGTCGGGCCGCGGTGCAGGACGAGTACAAGGACGAACTGGAGGTGGTGTCGGTGATCCCGGCCAGCCCGCCGCCTGACTGGGACTCGGACACAAGCCACCTGTACCGCTACCGGGTGACTGCACGCACGGGTGTCACCTTCCTGGCGCGCGTCTACCGGCTGGTGTTCTGCCTCGACCTCAGTCCCTCCGTCGCCACCGTGGTGAGGCGCCGGCGCGAGCTGTTCCGGTCTTGTGCATGAGAGAGAGGTGGGCTGAAGGCCTGCAAGCCATTTGAAAGCAGGTGGTGTTGCAGACTACAGTTATGTGTAATAGGACTTCTGCGAGTTCTTCTTTGACTGTGCAATTGGATGGCAAACTTATTTGGAAGCCAACCTGAGGTAAAATTAGCACTTTGATCTCCTGTGCTGAAACATGGACATATTGCTTGGAGCATACTGTGTTTGATGTGACCAGGGGCCACACCCACAAGACGTGATGCCTATTCAGCCCCGCCCCCCCCCCCCCCCCTATCTCCGGGCCGCACTTACGAGCCGTGATGCCTACTCAGCCCCCCCCCCCCCGAGCCGCACCCACGAGCTGTGACATCTACTCATCTCCCGCCATTGTGCTTCAGCCTATACAACAGTTGCACTATGTTTGGTGGCCGGTGTGAGGCGTGGTCGCCAGTGGATCGGAGTGGGTCACGTTGAAGCGGGCCGCGTCGCTCCGCCTGAGCCCGCCCGGCGGTCAGCCTTGTGAGGGGTCGCCGTGTCACCGGGGTCTTACCCTCCGCGCCGACAGGACACCAGCAGCGGCGTGGTGCTGCTGGACGCCGTGTTCCCCACCCTGGGGCGCTGTCTGGAGGGCATCACGAGGCCGGTACGTGCCGGCGTGCGCCGCCGACGTCACCTGTTACAGACGGCCCGCCGTCAGCTGACTGCTCCGACGACGAGCTGTGGCTGCCTGTGGAGTCGAGGGTCGGTTGTGCGAGCGTCAGATCCGCACGTCAGGTTGTGTGCTGGCGTTGGTCTGCGTTCGGCGGCGGGACGCCGGAGGTCGCGCGTGGCGCTGCTGGTCATTCGCTCTGATGCCGCCGCTCTGTCGACCGTTGCAGTTCTACGTGCCGGGTAGCGAGCTGCTGTACAAGCCGCAGCTGTACGTCACTGTGATCGCGCACACGCCCTTCTTCACCACACAGACACACCAGGTGAGGGAGCGCGGGCTGTACGGCGTCTCGCTGCACGCGAGCCGGACGGCATCTCGCTGCACGCGGGCCGCGGTCGTCAGTTCCGGCCGGCTGTCCGCGGGCCGGCCGGTGACCTCCACGGCCGGTCCGCCGCCCACGCCCGCGTCCGGAGGCGCTGACGAGATCCCTGTGGCGCCCGGCGGCAGTCGTGGCGCCACACGGTGTGCTGACCCGGAGTCAGGCGTGTTCTGCGCTGTCGTGGACGGCCCGGTCGGTTCGGTGCGCGCCACCCGCGACATCGTGTCGGTCGCGTGATCCTCAGCTGGGTCGCCTCTGCCCCGCCAGGTGCTCGTGCAAGGCTGGCTTTTGACGGAGGACAACCTGCAGTCCTTCCTCGGCACGGTGGGCGGCAAGCTCAACGACATCGAGGACATGTTCGCCGACGTCACCGCCATGGCCAACGACCAGCTGGAGGCGCAGCGGGTGAGCCAGGCAGCCAGCGCCTCGCAGCCGTCCACCAGCGTCAGCGCACGGTTACGGAAGTCGAGTCCCGGCGAGCGGCGGTCAGCCACACTGTGGGGATTGGCAGGCGACGGGCGGGTATTGGACTTCAGCACGTGGAGGCCGCGTTTGCGACCCAGACATTGCCCGAGGAGACCCTGTGTGTCTTAGTCTGTCCGTGTCTGAGTGTGTGTCGTCGCCTGCAGCTGTAGTCCGTCGCCTATGTCCGTCTGTGCAGTGACTCAGACACCGGCCGTGCTTGCCGGCCTCCTGCTGTGGCTGGCTGGCCCTACCATCCGCCTGAGCCGCGCCCAGACGTCCGCCTGGCACCCAGACGTTCGCCCAGATGTCCGCCCAGACGTCCGCCTGAGCCTGACCCCTTACGCCCGTTTGAGTTGCGTCTGGTCCGCAGATGGAGTCTGAGCGCCTAGTGGGCCAGCTGTTCGAGGACGAGCCGGGCGACAGCTCGGCCGCCTCGGCCGCCGTGCCCATGGTCTCGCCCGACATCGGCTTCGTCAACATGCTGCGTTACGGCATCCTGGCGCTGCAGCTGCTGCCGGAGAACAGCAGCGCCGGTCAGTGCGGCCGGACCGGACCGGACCGGACCGGACCGGACCGGACCGGACCGGACCGGACCGGACCGGTCCGGTCCGGTCCGGTCCGGTCCGGTCCGGTCCGGGGCTGGGGGTCGGGGCGGGCGCCGCCGACAGGACCAGCCCTGGCTGGGGCTGAGTCTCGGCTCGCCCGGCTCCCTGGAAGCCAGTGGGCGTAATGCTTGGACAGGATCTGATTTAGGCAGACTTGTTCCAAACGTTCTGGAAACTAAACTTTGCTCTTAGATTACTCGCTACATTACTGTCACGTACCCTGAATCATGATCCAGACTGTGCTGTCTCAGTCCAGGGTAAAGTCCGGCCGCTGGCCTGGCTATGAGACAGGCGTGGTGAGCGATATTTGTCTCGCCATATGAAGCAGGGGACCACCGCCCTGCGATCACTCAGTCACCATTCGCCAGCAGTGCCAGCTGACCTTTTCATGTCGGTTGGACCAGACATCGTACATGACCTGGACCGCTGGCCATTTCTGGCGGATTGTGGTTCCTTTTCAGTCACTGTATGCCACAGATGCGGCAAAATAACGCACGCATCCGTGGGTTTTTAATATTTGTTCATTAAACTCGCGTGCATATCAGTACACTCTTTAAGACGCTGAGCGCTGCGTGTTGCCGTGACACGGGATTCCACATAAAACCGCTCTGAACTGGTCCGGCCTGCCTGGCGACGGCCCGTCCTGTGGATCGTGGCGAGGGCGTCCCGCTCCCCCTCCCCTCCCTGACCTGACCTGACCTGACGCGACCCGATCCGACCTGACCTGGCCCAACCTGACTGCCCCCTGGTCCGTCCATCGACCTGACCTGACCCGTTCTGACCGCCACGTGGTCCGTCCATCGACCTGACCTGACCCGACCTGACCTGCCTCGACCCGACCTGACCTGCCCCGACCCGACCTGACCTGACCTGACCCGACCCGACCCGACCTGACCTGACCTGACCGCCCCTTGGCCCGTCCAGCAGGGCTCATCGTGGTGACGGACGGCGCCATCGGCCTGCCGGACGCCACCATGTTCGACTCGCTGCTGGTGCAGCTGCGCAACAACACAGTGGCGTGCTCGTTCCTGCTGCTGGACTCTGGCTGCCAGCCGAGCGCCGGCCTCGGCTCGCTGCCCTACACCGACCTCATGCACTTTCTGGCCACGGCCACATGCGGCGCGCTGCTGGCCCGCCTTCCGGCCGTACTGCACGACTTCGACTATGTCATGAATGTGTACCACCGCGCCTTCCTCTGCTGGGGCTTCCAGAAGAGCCTGGGCGGCTCCGGGCCCATGCAGCACGCGGCCGGGCAGCCCGACGAGCCGTGGTGCAGCACGCCCAGGTACATTGCATTACAGGACAGTATGTCGGTGCGAGGGGCGCGGGCGGTTGCGGGCGCCGCGGGCAAGCTTGCACTCTGTGAGAGGGACGTCCCCCGGGACAGACTACTGGATCAGGGACGGTACATCAGAGCGGGCTCGTGGGGCGGGTCAGTACGGCCAGGAGCTGAGCTGAGGGTCAGGAATGGTTTTCGGTGTTCACCCGTGGGGACCGATCAGTCTGAACGGTGGGTATGGGTCGGCACCAAGAGCTCGAAAGTTAGCGAAGGAAATTTAGCATTGCTCTGGGAGTCTTGTATCCTCCCAAATCATCTGAGATTCTGAAAACTCGCTATTTCTCAATAGTACGGGGACATTCCAACATCTCAGAGAAACTGATTGACGTGCCATGTGTGCATAGGAAGTGTGCGAGGCAAGAACCAACCAACAACAATTTCATTATGTCCGAGAACGATCCCCCTCCCGGCCCCACACGCAGTCCGATGGACAATTTGAAGGAGTTTGGTCGGCCAGTTGGGGCTGTTAGCGGTTTACTAATGATGTCTCACCCGCGGCAGATGCTTTTTTGAAGCTGGCTGACCGGCCGGCCGTGTCCCCGACCGGTCCAGCTGGTCCAGTCCCCGGCGGTCCAGCTGGTCCGGTCCCCAACGGTCTAGCTGGTCCGGTCTCCAGCGGTCCAGTGGTCCAATCCTCAGCGGTCCATCAGAGCCGGTCCCGGGTGGTCCAGCTGGTCCGGTCCCTGGCAGTCCAGCCGGTCCGGCCCCCGGCGGTCCAGCTGGTCCGGTTCCCAGCGGCCCCACGCCACGGCCTGCCAGCTGACGGCCATTCCCTCCCTCGGCCGGAGCTGGCCGGCTGTCATACCTGAGCCGGGGCGGGCGTCTCCGGGCGGCAGCGTGGCGCCCGCGCGCCTCTGACCGCCCGCCCCGACCGGCAGACTGGAGGGCTGCGTGCCGGACACGCCGCTGGACCTCATCACCAAGCACCAATCGGACGGCGTGCTCAACTCCAGCCTGGAGAGCGTGCTGTCGTGCCGGCTGCGCGAGGGATACAACATCCGCGCCGTCCAGATGGAAGACGGCGCCATCCAGGTGAGGCGTGGTGCCGCGCCATCGCCGGTCTTAGGTTTGGACCGTGCAGTGCCGGCCAGGTGGTGAGTCTGCCGACGCGCCATGGTGCAAATCGACACGTCACATTGTGCCAGAACCCTGGCTCTCCAGTTACCTCTAGTTTGACCCTGATCAGATAGGTGACTGGCCCCGGCACTTAGACGTGGAGTTGATTGCCGCCCGGTTCGATGCTGATTGACCGATTTTGAGGAAGGGTAGGTTCAACAGGCAGTGAACCCCAAGCCGGGATGTAATAGCATGGACGAATATTGACACCCCCGCCATGCAAATGGCCGAATCCTGAAACACTGCAGCACCGAGCGTACTCCTTCTCTCGGGCGTACCGTGTGTGGGAGGCAGGAGCCAGTTCTGTCGTGACATGATGTCATGCTGTCCTGACTCGCATGCGTCTCCGCGTTTTTCTTCAGATCACGCTGGTGCTGCCGTGGAAGTACTCCATCTTCATAGAGTACATGCTGAAGTCGGCCTGGCCGCCGACCGGTGGGGACGTGCAATTTGAGCTGAATATCACGGGTAAGCAGCGGTACACGGCTGGCGGGCGAATAAGGGCTCCGTTTAACATCGGGTGCAAGTCAGGGTAACGTTCCTACATTTGAAGGTGTCGAGGCAAGTATCATATGATGGAATGACCTCACTTGTAGCTATTGGTATGCTTTCAAGCGCAAAATACTGCTCTTGAGAGTACAATTTCCTATTTAGTAACAATGCTCCTCATACATCATCGTTTGAATGCGTTATGGAACGTGTGTATGACGTCAGAGGGCTGCCAAACTAGCCGAGCGACATTGCCGCCCTAGCAGACGTGCTGACTCATTTGTCGTACTTCGACTTCTCGAGAAGTGTCATGGTAATTAGTGCGGCGTTTTAGGACCCAAATATGGTCGTAGGTGTAATTTTGGTCCCTTGTCGTGGTGCTCTTGCATATTAAGCCGTTATCTTATATTGTTCACTTGCATATCGATGCTCGGTTATCGTGCTGAACTTAGGCTATTGGATTACAAATCTTATTTGCGAAATAGCTAGCACCAATGTGCAACTTCCTGTTTTATGTGGCACAAAGCGTGATTCGTGTTTGAAACGGTCAGCACCCACTGGTTGGGAGTCAAGTAAAGACCGTGGCATCAGAAGTCGGTCTCATTCACGCCAGACTTGAAAAATCGCCTGTCATCTATCTCCTGGTTATGAACGCCGCTTGGCTTGTGAGGTGTTGGTGTTTGAGCGACGTCGCCAGTGTCGGCGTATATGCTTCGGTTACCTTGCGTCATCCTGTCTTTGCGAAATTGTTTGCGCAACTTCGCGGGCGTCTAGCTCAGAAATCAGAGGCTTGTAAGTCATGAGAGGGGCAGAGCTGTGGATTGCGCCCAACGACCTCCAAAATGGTTATCTCATTTCAAGCGATGCATACAAATGTGCAAAACTTCCTTCAAGCTGTTCTGCTAGCCCATGCGGCTGTTATGTCGTATTTTTCCAGTCCTGGTAATGTGTCCCGCGATGGGTTATGCTTGTGGGTGATTAAGTGCAGCAGTGATCCTGGTTGTTTGGCGCTGGTGCGGGTTTCTCCCGTCTGTGCCGGTGCAGTGGACATCTGACCTGGCAAAGGTGGGGGGGAGGGGGGAAATGTTGTCGGAGAGACCCGCTGGCTCTACCTCGGGCCATATTAACGTGCATCGCATGCTGACGCCCTCCTTCCGCCGGCAGCCCAGCTACGACTTCCTGCACGACGTGACGTGTGCGCGCACGCGCACCAAGTCGCCGTACCGACAGGCGATGTTCAGCAAGTTCTGGAGCAGTCTGAAGTCGATGCGGCACAGCGACCAGCTGCTGGAGCACCTGCACTCGTTCAATAGCAGCGCTACGCTGTACACGGTCCCGGACGTTGTGCGCAGCGGCGGGCCGCTCTTCTTCCTCTCGGAGAACACCGGCGCGCCCGAGCCATTCTCCGGGTCAGTAGCTCCGAGCCAGCTCCGGGTCCGCCCGGTCGGCGGCGGAGGCCGCGACTGGCCGGGATCGCGCTGGCAGCGGGACTGTGTGTTGGCCCGACGGGGCCTTGTGTTGGCCCGACGGGGCCTTGTGTCGGCCCGACGGGGCCGGGTGTCGGCCCGACGGGGCCGTGGGTCGGCCCAACGGGGCCGGGTGTCGACCCGACGGGACCGTGTGTCGACCCGACGGGGCCGTGTGGCGTATCGACGGGGCGGTGTTTCCCGCCGTTGTGCCGACTGTCAGCGACCGACGGCGGCTCTCTCTGAGCTGAGCTGATCGCCGCAGCGAGACACTGCTGGCTGTGCTAAAGGCTATGCTGACGGGACAATGCTGGCCAAATACAATGCTGACTGTAGTTGAGTACAGTGTTGGCTGTCGCTAAAGTCAATGATGTCTTAAGCCACCAAACTTGCGAACAACTATTCATTCGAATGATATCAAGTAAGCCTTTTACATACGTTAAATGCTTCCATGGGGTTGAGTCATCGGGTTCTTCTTGTGACCATATTTGGAATTAAAGACATTCTCCTTTGGCATATATCTGTGACGCCACTTCAACGAGTTGAGCTTGGTACATAGGTCGATTAGGAACCGGGACCTCTTGTCGGCCATGGTGCCGGCATCGTACGTGCACTCGTGGTGCGCATAAATTAAAGTGTCTGGTTGTGGCTTAGGCTACACTTCGTGTAATAGGAACGTGGTTTCGTTTGTAACCATTACGTGCACATAACCTTTCCTGCTGGTCGAGTGACTTCAGCAAGAGGATGACTTGAACAGATACACGGTCGAAATGAAGCATTCACATAATATGAGGTGTAAAGAAACACATCCCAATTTTGATGTTCCGTCTTTTATCTTCGGTTATCTTCACTCGAGAACAACATGCCATGTAAAGCTTCTTTTCATTAACGGAACGCAAAATGTACTTGTTATGTGGTAGCATTTCGCTGCGCTCATCGCATGCATCTTTCTTCCAGTGAGCCCGCCTACCAGACGTTCTGCAACTTCTGGAAGCCCGTGTGCATGCTGGACATCAACATCTGGCAAAAGTGGATGCACGCCCACAGGATCGGGCTGCTTCTCGAGCACGATCACCCCCTGCCCAAGCACCTGTGCCTGCCAAACAACAGCGGACGGTAAGCCAGCGTTGTCACGTGTACAGCGCGCCGGCGCTGGAGCGGTGCGGGCCTCTTCCGTAAGTGACATCAATTGGCTTCGGTGCCTTACAACTTAGCGCGTATGCTGCTTTTCCTTCCCCATCGTCGCGAGGAGTGTTGAAACTTTCCGTATGATTTGCTGTCAGCATGCACGTGTATGTGTCGTGAGAAAGATGAGACGAATCCGCGCAGTCCCAGATTCATGGGTAATGTTGGAAAAGTCGCCACGGTGCCGCCCGGTTCGCCCTGATCCCGGCTGTCGCGGTCCCAGATTCATGGGTAATGTTTAGAAGAAGTCACCACGGCGCCGCCCAGTCCGCCCAGACCCCGGCCTGTCGCAGCTACAGGGTCGTGCGTAATGTTGGAAAAGTCACCACGGTGCCGCCCAGTCCACCCTGACCCCGGTTGTCGCGGTCCCAGATTCATGGGTAATGTTTAGAAGAAGTCGCCACGGCGCCGCTCAGTCCGCCCTGACCCCGGTTGTCGCGGTCCCAGATTCATGGGTAATGTTTAGAAGAAGTCGCCACGGCGCCGCTCAGTCCGCCCTGACCCCGGTTGTCGCGGTCCCAGATTCATGGGTAATGTTTAGAAGAAGTCGCCACGGCGCTGCCCAGTCGCCCTGACACTGGCTGTTGCGGCTTCAGATTCAACCCGGTCCAGTGTCGACAGGCCACCAAGGCTGTGACGTCCATGTTGGCCGAGGTTACCGACTTCGCCCTGCTGGACGGCCACTCCTACATCAAGTTCCTGTACAGGTGGGGCGCTTTACACGGCTTCTTCTCTGTTACTGTTCATTCAGTGCAATCGTATTGTAAGTACCTACCGACGGCTACAGTGCAGGCCGTGATGCGACGTTTGCCAGCAGTGAACGTTGAAATGAGTGTTTGTTACAGCTTAGATACGCTTATGTACTTTAAAAGGTTCAGGTGCCCTCGTCCCTTTTCACCGCCGTGTTTTAAACTGATGTGTTGATATGCTATGCCTTGGAGAGGCTGGCCCAGAAAGGCTCGCCCTGCCGTTTAGCATTACGGAAATGAGGGGCCTTGTAGTGACGCCTCTGCAGCTCCATTGCTTGCGCCGGCTGTTGAGTACCCAGCCGGACGTGGCTGCTGGTTGACTGGGGGGCGTCGGGCCCGACCGCGCCCCGGCGGCGGTCACGGCTGACCGGCGACCGGCGCACGCTCTGACCGGCAGCGCCGAGAAGGAGGGCGCGCCGCCCACCTCGTTCTACATGCTGCGCGTCAACCTGGCTGTGCGGCCGCCCTGCATGGTGGTGCGGCTGGCCTTCCTCGGCGGCACACCGGGCGACCTGAGGAACCAGGTGAGGCGCGCCGGCCTCGGCCGCCACCGGGACAGACGGCGGCGGCACGCGGATCACGTGGTGACACGCTGGGGCATTCGGGGATTCACGCGATCAGACGGTAGCTGACTTAATGCGGTTACGTGGGTTTCCCGCTGTCATCCAGAAGTCAGAGTTGTGGTAACGAGTTCAATAGTCCGTGCTTCCGTTAGTTGATTGTAACGAGTCCTACAATATTCCGCGTGCCGAGTCAACGGGTCCGGGAATTTTTGGCGGGATTCTAGGGCCCCTTCTGAGGTGTTCAGAGTACTGCGAGAAGGAACCGCTCTAAGAGGCTGCTGCGCTTCGAATGCTGGCCGGTGACTGAGAGATGATTGGACCTGGTCGGTGACGTGACGCCATGACGTCAGATCGTGAAGGAGCTGCGGGAGCGGATCCTGGCGCTGACATTCACTGAGGGCCAGACGGCCCTGTCGGCCGACCCGCCCATCCGCAAGAACGCCCGGCCCATCGAGAAGTCTGCCGTGCCCAAGACGGGTGAGTGCCGCCGCCCGGCTCCGACCTCGGCCCTGGCGCCGGCCCCGATCCCGGTCCCGGCTCCGGCTCCGGCTCCGGCTCTGGCTCCGGCTCTGGCTCCGGCTCCGGCTCCGGCTCCGGCTCCGGCTCCGGCCGCCATCAGGAGACCCGGGAAGTGTTGAAGCTGTGCGCCGCGGCAACACCAGCTCGCAGGCCGTGACGCGCGGCTGGGCATTGCTGGCTGGAGTGTGGCGTTCATCGCCGCTGGGACAGCTACAGATAGCCGGGAATTGGACGCCCCGGCTGATGAATGTGCTGAACTCGTGCGGTAAATTATCGTACAAATTGGTCCAGCGCAACACCCATTGTTGAAGATTACGCTGGTGTGTGTACTCATCTGAAACAAGCTGGCTGTGGGCATGCAGCACAAGTTTTGAATATGCTCGATAGCTAAGTGCATCTAAAGTGGAAGCAAGCACGGCCTCTGTGACTCAAAACGATCGGTTGTTGTGTGCCGGTTGTGTGTCACTGGGGCTACAGGCCGGTGCCTGAGCCGGCCGTGCCATGCCAGTCTGGTGGCTGGGGTGCCTGCGGGCTGACGGCGAGCCGTACGGCGCCATGCTGGCCGCTCCTCGGCCGGCCTCTTGAGCCACCCCACCCCGCCCTGCTCCGCCGCCAGTGGCCATTGACGACGGCACGCCGGAGCGGGGTCTGCTGCCGGCCGACCACTACAGCGCCAGCCGGTCGGCCACGCACGAGGTCAGCTGCTGTGTCCTGCTCAAGAAGCCCGTCGAGAAGTTCCTGATCCGGTGAGAGACGACTACGCTCGCCCGGGCTCTCTGTGTGCCGCCTGCTGGAGTGATATGTGCGGGTTGCTGAGCCGGCTGGCCGGCTTGTGATGCGAAACATGTGCACTCTCTTGCTTCTTCGCGTTTTGAGGTGACCCATTGCAGGCTGTCGTATGTGCGACGTCATCAGCTGTCTTATCTGGGCTTTGGCGAACTTGCGTTTTCTAAAATCGCTATGCAAACGAGAGCAAAGCACGATGTAAGAGTCGCCAGTGCAGCTGCGGCGCCAGCCAGGACAGAGCTGTGTGCGGCGGTGGCGGCGCCGGCCAGAGACGCCGATGGGAGCCGTGCACCGGCGGCCCTTGTGTTATCCGTGCTCTCGGTCCAGGCTCTGCCACTCCCTGTCCCTCTTACCGTGATATCAGCTGTGTGTACCGCCCTGTCGCCACAGACGCGTCCCACCGCCCCTGTCCGTGTCACCGTGAGCCGCCGGTGCTGACACCTGTCGGTGGCTGCAGGTACGACCGCGTGCCGCGCAATTTCCTGAGCCCGGTGTGATCCAGCAGTCGCACGTGTTGGGCCGGCCGCGCCACCGGCCGCCCGTCTACTCGAGCGCCGTCAGCTCGCAGAACAAGACGGCCAGCACCATGTTCAACACGCTGTCCAGGTTGGGAGTTGACCGGCGGCCGGCGCCGCGGGCCATCTGGGCCGTCGAATGCGTGGCGACTGCTGCGAGGCATGGCGCTCAGTATTGGAGTTATGGGATAAGGATGGTGCCGGTTGGTCGGTTGTTGGTGGAGTTGGTGTGCTGTCTTATCACGGAGCAACGCCATGTTTGAGTGCACTGTGCCATGCGACAGACTGACACGAAGTATAAACTTATGCAAATAGGAGGAGCCGTGGCTTCTACTAGGAAATTAAGATCAGAGCCGTGTGCCGTCATGCCTGGAGTCCGGTTAGCATTGCAGGCAATCCTACAATGAGCAATTGGCCGTCAGGTACCTGCACCACCGCCGCTGGGTGTGGGAAATGCAGGAGAGGCGCGGACCGTCCATGTCCATGACAGCCATGGGCCGCATCCTCTCCACCGTTGTCAAGTGAGTGCGACTTGATAGTCACGGGTGGTGTGGATCTGGTGCTGGCATGGCTGCTCCGCAACCACGTCAGTGGTGTAGGGTGGGAACTTGGGAAGGCTGTCTGTGTTGTGAGGTGTGTTTTTAGTTGGCATATCGGTGGTGCGTGGGTTTCCTTTTTCAAACTTACAGCTGGGGTATCAGAAAAATGGCAAAATGACATTTGGTGGTGCGCTGCAGGCTAGCATACATTGTCCATTAGCCTGTCAAGCGAGCACCTGCGCCCAGATATCACAACACACTGGAACTGTCGCGTTCTCGATAACGTTTTTGGGGATGTCATAGCGCCTGGGACCGTCTATACTAATTGTCCAGAGCAGTTTGTGTGCATATTACGAGGGCTGCGCGGGGCGAGACAGCCGGCTCCGCCTCCCACCAGCCCGCCGTCCTGCCCCCCCCCCCCCCCTCCCCCCCCCCCAGCCTCCCGCCTCTCGGCCTCCCGCCGCGGGACGTCCCGCCGCCCGGCCTCCCGCCGCCCGGCCTCGACTGGTAATGCGGGCCCGCTCTCTGGCCAGGTCCCGTTTGCAGGAGGGCTTCAGCTTCGCGCACTCATCGCACGGCATCATCAACCTGGTGCTGGAGATGGAGGTGCAGCACCCGCTGTGCCGCCCGCTGGGCAGCGGCGAGCCCCAGACGCACCCGTTCGTGTGCAGTACGTGCTGTTCCCGCCGCACATCAGTGCCGCCTCCGGCAGCAGGGACAAGTGAGTGGCTGGCTGCTGGACGATGTCCGGTGCGGGCAGATCCCGTGAGGTGGGTCGGGAGCCGCGCGGCCTGAGCAGCCAGTCGGTGCCCGGCCTGGCGCAGGACGGTACTCACTGTGAGTGAAGGCCAGGACTGTACGTCGGCCGAGCCAGTCGGCAGCCGGGACTGCAGGGCTTGGATGGCCAGTCAGGACGTGTGAGCCACGGCCGATCGAGCGGCGCCCGCAACCGGTGCCGGTGCCACCGCCTGCGCCCGTGACCGGTGTCAGTGTCACCGCCATGCGCCCGTGGCCGGTGTCAGTGTCACCGCCTGCGCCCGTGGCCGGTGTCAATGTCACCGCCTACGCCCGTGACCGGTGTCAGTGTCACCGCCTGCTCCCGTGACCGGTGTCATTGTCACCGCCTGCGCCTGTGACTGGTGTCAGTGTCACTGCCAGCGCCCGTGACCGGCGTCCGTATCATCACCTGCGCCCGTGGCCGGTGTCCGTGTCTTTCCCTGCACCTGTGACCATTGTCCGTGTCTTGGCCTGTTCCGTGATTGGTGTCCGTGTCTTTCCCTGCACCTGTGACCATTGTCCGTGTCTTGGCCTGTTCCGTGATTGGTGTCCGTGTCTTTCCCTGCACCTGTGACCATTGTCCGTGTCTTGGCCTGTGCCGTGACCGGTGTCTTTGTCTCCGCCTGCGCCCATGACTGGTGTCAGCGTCTCTTCCTGCGCCCATGACCGGTGTCAGTGTCACTGCCAGCGCCCGTGACCGGTGTCCGTGTCTCTCCCTGCTCCTGTGACCGGTGTCCGTGTCTCTTCCTGTGCCCGTGACCGTTGTCCGTGTCTTGGCCTGTGCCGTGGCCGGTGTCTTTGTCTCCGCCTGCGCCCATGACTGGTGTCAGCGTCTCTCCCTGCGCCTGTGACCGATGTCCGTGTCTCTTCCTGTGCCCGTGACCGGTGTCCGTGTCCCTCCCTGCGCCTGTGACCGGTGTTCGTGCCTTGGCCTGTGCCGTGACCATTGTCCGTGCCTGTACCGTGACCGATGTCCGTGTCGGCGCCTGCCCCCATGACCGGCACACACGTATGTGTGTTGCGCAGTCTGTCAATGTCGGAGGAGGAGCCGGGCGAGCCGGAGGCGGAGCCGGATGTGGCAGGCTCACATCGTCACCGAGTGCTGGGTTGAGCCGCAGAGCGGCTGCCTGCTCACACACAGCGACCGCCAGGTGCACTTCAACAAGCTCACCTACGAACAGGTGGCCAGCAAGGTGAGATAAGCGGCCGGCCGACGGCTGCCGGGCGGCAGGGTCCACTGCCCACTCTGGTGGCAAACAGGGGCAGGCTGCTATGTGACCAAATAACATTGATGTGGTGTGGATAAGAGGTTGGGTCAGGTCATATTCAGGGAGCAAGTTTCCCTAAACTGGAAAAATTTCCTTCACCCGATTTGAAAAACATCATTGAATTAGTAAAGATGATTGCAATTACCGATATATATATATATATATATATATATATATATATATATATATAATATATATATGGATTGGCTGGATATGGATATATGGCTGGATATATGGATATGGATATATGGCTGAGGATTGCAAGTTGCTTTGTTTGGCAGGCAGCAGTCCCATATCGCGGATCAGAATTTCCCAACAATCCGTAATTAATTATAGCGTTAGTGTTGTTACATAGTTAGTGCTGTTATGGTGCTGGTGATGTTATAGCATTAGTATCGTTAGTGCGGTGTGCTTAAGTGTTAAGCTGCGTTATTGCTGCTATTACGTTATGTAATGCTACTGCTGTATTATTGGCGAAAGCCCGGAACTGAGTCTGTCAGTCAGTGAGCGCTGGTGTGGTGAGCGGCGGCCGCGGCCGGGCTGGTACTGTCCCACCCGTCACCGCTCGGCTGACCGGGAGCGGCGGCCGCCTTCAGTTCTACGAGCTGGACCGCGAGTGCATCTCGACGCTGGTGACCATGGAATACCCTGGCGCTGATGTGTTGACGCTGAGGATGGCGCCAGCGTGCCCTCGCCCTGGGCCGCCTCCTCGCCGCACAGCCTCCCCGCCAGGTGGGTGGGGCGGCCGTGCCTGTCTTGTTTCAGTGGGCTGTCGGGAGGGTGGAGGAGAGGCGGTGTCGCTGACCGCTTAGCTCTACACGCCATGTGACATTGACCTCTACAACAGTGAGGGGTAGGGAGTCAGTTAGTTGAGAGCTTTTCCTCATCTAATGCACCGTGGCAGTAGCGTGCATTCTTGCCTGTCGGTTCCCGGACAAAAGGCCAAACAAATGAAAAATCGAAAAAATCCGCCAGACATAAGGATTGTATAGGAAAAAAGTGGAAGGGATAAAAGAGCCCGAGAGCCCGAATATGATGCCAAGATATGCGTCTCAGCTGTTCTGTAACATCACCCGGCTCTCGTCCGCCGGGCGACAGCCCGCGGCTTCGATACCCCGGCGTTTTACATTAGGGGAGAGGGAGCGGAGCCGAGCACGCAGGGCGGGCCTCAGGGCAGCGGATGGCATCTGACCGTCGGCGCTGAACTACGTGCGCATTATGAAACCCTAAAAACACACATTGTGCGCATCCGCACCAGACACAACACTATGATGCTTGATATCAGCTAGGAGAGCCTTCAGTTTCTGGTTGCTCAGCAACGGACTTTGTCTCACAGAAAGAGTTGGGAGAAGGGGGGGGGGGGGGGGAGAGGGGAGCAATGAAAATAACGCGACCTACTTTCCAAACACCAACAAATAGAGTTTCCCGGTTTCGACCAACTTTCTTCCCAAAGTTAACGGCGAGGGGAGGTGCGGATCTCCAGCATCCCCCTCCCTGCCCAAACTGAGTAGCAAACAGTGGTAAGGTTAAACGACATAATAGAGCAAACATCACTATAATGTCATTTCTTGGCGTTTTTAGTTGTACTTATGATTATGAGTTTGCCATCGTTATCACTCAGTAGCGCATCGTGAACTTCCTGCCGACTTTCGTTCCTTTGGACTTTCCGGCTTTTTTATATTCTGACCTCCCTGTCGATTTTGGTATCTGCCTAATTTTAGTCCTTAAGTTTGTATTTCTAATTCTAATTCTAATCTGTTTCTAAGTTGACATGTTTCCAGTTCTGCTTTGAACTTTGTCGTTTTTTTGTCCTTCGACATTTTCTCGATTCAGTTTTAATCCCGGTTGACTTTTATCCCTGTGGACTTCATGTCAGCCTTTTTTATATTTAGACGCTGCATTTATTCCCATTTACTTTTTTCGTTCGACTTTTTAATGAACCCTTTGTCCGAACACGTTGCCCGCCGGCTGTTTCGAGAATGACCCACGCCGGTTCGTTGGTGATGCCCGCCCGTCCCCCTCTCCCGTGTGCTGACAGTGAGATGGGCATCCGGCTGGTGCCGTTCTGTTTCGACCTACCGCGCCTGCTGCGGCGTTGCCAGCAGGCCGAGGTTCTGCTCTCCACCTACGTCCAAGGTGAGCGGCCATACGAGAACGGCATGCGGGGTCGGTGGTGGCCGTCGCCGGACGCAGAGATAGTGTGTCGCGTCCTACTGTCCCTGCCGTTCGCACGATCAGCGGACACAGGGCCGGATGCTGACCTGCGCACTCCGGGTAGTCGTAGCAAATCGGTCTCGTGTTGGGACGAAGAGGCGAGTTAGGAAGAGCTTGTGGTTTAAAAGACCGCCGGATATACTTTAAAAGAAAACAAGAGATAAAGAGGGTACCGAAAGTTCTAAAACTTACTTACGGGTGACAAGTGCAAGGTGAGATAGAGGGTAACTAATTGACATAGGTGATAAGACCCTGACGTGGGTTTTTTCATTGCGGCCTGGGTTGGGCTTTTCCCAGCTGACATGACGTCTAACAAGACTTCCTCTCCGTTTCCACTCTTTGGAGTGTTGAGGCGCACGCCGGTGTGTTAGTCAGCCCGCGTGAGCTGTTGCCGCCGGTCGCGAGGCTGACTGGGCGGCGTGGCCGCAGACCTGGCCGACCTGGACCGCGCCGTGCGGCGGGCCCGGCCAGCGCCACGACCCGGTACGCTGCAAACCGGGAGCTGTTCCGGCTGCTGCTGGAGACGGTGGCGGCCGTGCACCAGCGCCAGCTGACGCTGACCGAGCGCGACTGCCGGCTCATCCCGCAGCTGATCAGCGAGCGGGAGCGGCCCGAGCGCCGGCCGCACGCGCCCTTCCAGCACGGTGTGTGCCGGGCGCCGGCCGCCGCGGAGCCGGCAACGGTGTCCGCCGCGGCAGGGGGCTGCGTGCGACGCGCCTTGGCCGTCGGAGCACGGTGACACGGCTTTGTCGGGGTACTCATGTCTGTCCCCGCCTGCGTGGTTCTCTAAGCGACCGGTAACCCGGCGCCGACGACACTCCCGCGGGGAAAATAGCAGTAGGCTACATGACTCACTTATACGGACCTGTATACATACCCGGCTTTACAGCTGCGTGCGCCTATATGCTGGCTTGCACCGTGTACGTCACTGAACATGGTCGGCTGTGACAGGTGCCCGGGCTGGCTGTACTGCTACCCAGGGCTGGCTGTGACGGGCCCCCAGGGCTGGCTGTGACTGCTCATGCCCACGCCGGCAGACCTGGGCGGCCCGGGTGCCCAAGTGGCGCTGCTACGTTAAGGCCATCAGCTCGACGCACGTGGTGGTGACGCTTGCTGCCGGCCAGCTTCGACGACCTGAAGCAGCTGATGCGCGGCGCCGCAGCCGGGACCGACAGCCGCCAGTACGTGCCCGAGGACGCCGAGGAGAGCCTCGCGGCCCTGTTCGCCACCGACAGCCGCGCCGACAGCCTGGCCGACAGCCTGAGCAGCGCCGTGGTCGGTGCCGCCGCGCAGCGCTTAGCTCAGCACGCGGCCCGCCGGCGCGGCCGCCGGCAGCGGCCCGCGCCGCCCGACGGGCTGGCGCAGGCGGCGCGCAGCCGGCCTGCTCGGCCGGCGCCGCCGCCAAGAAGACGGTTCCACGCTGGTGACGGACGCGCCAGCGGACGCGAGGCGCGCGAGGCGCGGCGTGCGGCCCGCACGGCGCGGCCGCGGCACCCTCGTCGCCGTCCAAGCTGCAGCACTGCGAGTCGGACCCGGCCCAGTGTCCGCACCGCTCGCGCTCGTTCCCCAACAGCGAGGCGGGCCAGCGGCGGCGCGGCTGGTCGCGGCCCTGCCGCCGCCAGCCGGCGCTGCTCGGCTCGCTCAGCCTGCCCGTCTACGTGTACGACTGTGCGCTGCGCTCGCTGACGCAAGCAGCTGGGCTACCGGGAGCGCCACGGCCGGCCCGCCGGACATCTGCGGGACGCCCGGTTCGCGCTGGCGTCCGAGCAGCGGGCTGCGCCGCGCGGGAGACGGCCGGCCGGGCCGAGGAGCCCGCCGAAGGTGAGCAGCGGGCGGGCGTCGGGCAGAGGTTGGGCAACCACCGACGGGGTCATGTGCAGAAGGTCAGGGGCAGGCGACCGCACGCGTCTCACGTAGGACCTCGTGAGGTCCTGCTTGAGGTCCTCTTCCAGCATGTGTGTTTGCTTGCGTTGCTCGCGTTGTCTGCGCGCAGGGCGTTGTGGCGTTACGGGAGATGCTTGTGGCGGCCAGGCTTTAACTCGGCTGCTTTGGGACAGTGTAAACGTTGTCTTGCAGAGGGAACATTGACGAGTGGGATGCGTTGTTGGTCTTACGGAACAAGAGGAAGGCGCGGCTGTGTCGTGGCTACGTGCAGCCGAGCCTTCCCGCCCGGCCGGGACGTGCACCGTTAGTTTTATCGACCCGTTTTATCTCGCCTGCCCGTCGGACCTCGTGCGGCGGACTCACGCAGCACGGATGGGCCGGCCAGAGCCACCCCACCTGGTGGAGCACTGCAACGTGCTGCAGCTGGCACACACGCGCGCCTTCGTGTGTGGGCGTTGTTCAGGTCGCTGCAGAGCGCGCAGACGCCGCACCCGCTGGACGTTGCAGTCGGCCATCGATCTGTGCGACGAGGAGGCGCTCGAGATCGACATCACCGACTTCCTCAAGGTGGGGTGTCCGGTGAAGCAGGCCGGGGGCGTGACACGGGATTGTCGCGTCTGGACATTGCCGATGGTGGGGCTGTGCTTCTCCCTTTCCTATGAGACATACTGGTATCGGATTATTGCTAAGGTATCCGTTTGACCGTTGGCGCATTATGTTAGAATAGGCACCGACCCCATCGTGACGTAGGGCCGCTCATTCCCCTGCGTCCGTTTTGATGCTATTCTTCGGCAGCGATTGGTCGCTGAAAGGCATGTTTCGCCCTCTTCCCTGTAGCACACACGTGAACTAACATGAAATGCGTCATGTTATCACTGTTTGCCGCGCCTCATGCATGCGCTCCCCCGGCGAGAGCCGGCAGCCGCGGCTGACGCCTGGCCGTCCCCGCCGCAGACCATCTGCGGCCACATCCGGGACTTCGTGGTGCGCTCTGACGAGGAGCGGCGGCGGCGGCCGGGCGCCGAGCCGGAGACGCGGCTGCCGCTGGCCCTGCTCCGCGGCCACCAGCCCTGCGACCGGCTGCAGAAGGTGCATACCGAGGTGCGCCGCAAGTTCGCGCACATTCTGCGCGCCAGCTTCGGCGCGGCGCCGGCCGGCCCCGAGGTGTACTTCTACCTGCCGCCGGAGCTGCGCACCATGCTGGTACGTGAGCAGACCGGCTGACGGCGGCTCCGACGGGCTGTGTCCGGACTGACAGGGCTGGCGGGCGCCGCTCGATGCCATGCGGCTGGCACGGTGTGTGTGCGGAGTGAGCAATGTTTGGAGGGACGGAGCGTGTGTACGCGACCCAGCTGACTCACAGCAGCCGTTACCGTTGCGTGTCTGGAGGAGGCCGTGGCGTCGGTGGCCGGTGGCGCCGCGCTCCGCTCGCACTGGCCTGTGTGACACGCGTGCCCGCGCGGCGGCAGGACGATGAGGCCACACTGCCGGACGACTACCCGGAGCGCGTGCCCGCCGACAACGAGGCCAGCACTGTCCAGCTGAACGACATCGATCGCGCCGGTGGGTGGCGGGGCGGCCGGCCGGGCACGTGGTACCTACCGCGCGACACCCCAGCTCTGCCCTGGGCTCGGCAGGGCCGCCACCATGTGACCGTGGGGCCGTGGGATGACCCCTTGACCGGCGGGCTGAAGTCAGCGATTCCGCTGTCGCCCTGCATCGACCATTTGCCCCGCTCTTCCGTGTCATGGGCCTGATGGCGGTGTTGTGTGCGGCCGGGGACGACGACGGCCAGCGGTCTGGTTTGAGCTGGGCCGTGATGTCTGACGGTCGGCTCCACGCGCGCTGTCGTCAGAGCTGTGGAAGGAGATGCAGCACCCGGAGGAGATCGTCAGCGTGGTCACCAAGACGTCGCTCGTGTCCAACGTGGACTCCGAGTCTGTGGGCGACCTGGACGAACGGGCCGTGGAGATGGGCGAGGAGCGCGAGGAGGAGAGCATGGCGCCGCTGTTCCTGCAGCTGACCTGCACCATCCGCACCGGCGCCAACACCTACACCCGACACATCCGCGATCTGCCCACCTGCATCGGTGAGAGCCGGCCGGCTGGGGGCCTCGGCAGGCGCTCACAGCGCCGCACAGCGGGGGCCTTCCGGGCTGCGCCGCTGACGCTGGTGATACACGTTCGGTGGAGGACCGCGAGACTGCCCCCTGTGGCTTGGACCTGCTGTTGCGGTTGCCGTGTCCCGCTGTGGCCTGCCCTCCCCTGAGAATCCCCGGCAGGAGTTAAGCTGTCCAAAGATGTGTTCCCTTCTTGACTTGACGTGTCTTTTTCCCACGGGACCGAGCCTGTGCCAAATCTCATGTAATCATTTCTCTGGAACTTGTCAACATATGCGTGTGCTTGCGTGTGATTGTCGTCGTGAGTGTCCTTTTTTAACATGGTCTGCCTCTTGACCTTACTGACTCGATGCTCGGGAATGGCCATTTTAGTCGGAGTGTTTAAGACGTCAATGCACACATGCATGCATACGTCAGCCTTGCCCGAGGGGCAGTAGCAGAGGACGCCGTGCACGACAGGGTGCTGTCATCGTGTGTTACCCGGTGAGACCTGACCCTGTCGCACCTCACTGTGATCTGACCTTTGGTGTACTCCAGGGGAGCTGACAGGAGGCATGAGCGAGACGGACATACCGCTGGACACGGTCCAGGTCACGCTGGACCTGCTGTGTCTCACGCTGCCGTACCAGGTAGGCAGGCTGGGCCCCGCACGCCGCACCGGTCGCGCTGTGTACATCGTCTGTTGTCTTCAGCTTGTTCAGGCGGGACCTGTGTGCGTCCGCTGCTGACCGCTCCGCTGTTGGTCAGGTCAGGTCAGCCGTCAGTCGTCAGGTCAGTCGTGTCAGACCGCTCTGTGTCAGCTCAGCTCTGCCGACCGGAGCGCGTGACGTGACGCGTCTCCTGCCGGTGCGCCAGACCTCTGAGCGGCCCGACGGCCGGTGTCTGCGCGCCAGACCTCTGAGCGGCCCGACGACTTTGTCGGCGCGCCGGTTCCCTGAGCGGCTCGACGGCCCGGCAGGTGGACGTCCGGATATCGGAGCACACCAAGCATCAGGTGCGCGCCACTTCGTTCTGCTCGGACGGCCTGGGCTGCTCGGAGGTGCTGGAGATGGGCAGCTGCGGTAGCGGCCGCAGCAGCAGCAGCGATGTCGAGAGGTGAGAGCGCCAGGAGCCGGATTCTGTGCCGGTGAGCAGGCGTGGTGAGTTAGGGCGTAGAGTGTAGTGTGGTGAGAGCGACGGCAATATTCATTCAGGCAAAACGCGATGTGCCCAATGTCCCTTGCGTTGTTTATTGATCTGCTTGGTTGATAAGCCGGCTACTCGCGTTATCCGGTACGGGGAGCCCGAGTCGTCAGGTAGCCTGACCCCAGCCTACCCTGCAGCTTCAATGCCAGCCAGCTGGGCAACCACCTGGGCAACCTGAGCGAGTACCAGGTACAGGCGGTGACGGCCACCAAGGGCGAGGTGCAGTGGCTGCTGATGGACGAGATCGCCGCCCTCCTGCTGGACAGCTTCCCGCCGCAGCTGTCCGTGCTCACGACGGTGGCGGACCACGTGCGCCGCTCGGCCGGTCAGTCCCCCTTCTCTCCCCGTCTCGCTCCTATGAACGGTGACTTGGTGACTGACGTACTGTTGGTCAGAGTCGGGGCGGCGACGTAGCTGTGCTGGTGTGGTCAAAAATCACAGCAAACTAACGATAATGAGGCGAGACGCGTCATTGTTTTGCATGTTAAATCAGGACTGCATAAGATGCGTGAAATTCTGACAGGTCAGATCCAGATGTCCCGGCCCCGACGCGGCTGTGTGCACAAGCGGATCCAGCTCAACTTTGTCTATGGACCGGAGAAGAGCATTGATAAGTTCATGGAGGCAAGTCAACGTACCCCTCTGTCGGGCTCATTGATGGGGAGGGGAGGGAGTGGTCATAGCATTTATTCTTACGTTGCTCATTCAATCTTGTTTTGGTCTCAGCGCGCCAGGAAAATGTTCATTCAGTATACATCCTTCAGAGCCGCTCTTTCTCTGCGGTATGGTGCCTAAGGACTCGCTCTCCTTGCTTTACCGTATCTCAGGCTTGCTCAGTTCCGTGCTTCAGCGCCACTGTGACAGTGGCACTGTCGCCAATGCAGCTTTGACTACTTCCGTCAGTGGCGCTAATACAGCTGTGCGGTGTCTCAGACCCGTGCTCCGTGCCGCGCAGGAGTTCCGTCGTCTGCAGGTGCCTGGCTACGAGCTGGCCCAGCTGGACAACCTGTACTACCTGGTGCACGAGTCCTCCTCATGTCAGGCGCTCACCTGGAGGAGTCTGGTGCCGCCGCTCGGCCCGCTCCGTCACGCTGCTCGCTTCACACCGCCGCCGAACGCCCCAGGTGCGGGTGGAGCCGCCGCGCGCGTCACGGCGGCGGTGTGCGTGCGGGCGAGAGCTGGGGATGTGCGGGGACGCGGGGGCCGGCGATGGGCAGGACGCGGCTTCGTGACCGAGCGCGTGTGGAAGACTGAAATGTTGAAGGCTGCTGGCGTCGCCCAGCTGCCGGAGACAGATCTGGTTATGGTCCTGATGAGGCCAAGCTTCGTGTGACTCCCTCCTGCTGTGTACCGGTGGCGGGGACCGATCGAGCGGGGATGGATTTCGCCTCGTCTCGCTGACCGGAGAAGCGAGCCGCCGCGGCCGGCTGTGTCGTCTCTGACCGCCTTGCCCGGGTGCCGCGCGGGCAGGGTTCTCCATGGAGGAGGTGGCGTCAGTGCGGCGACCCTGCACGCCGGACGCGCTGATGGCGCAGACTCTGCTGGCCCGCTCCACCAGCGTCGATCTGTGCCAGTACCTCACCAGTGAGTACGGTGCCCGGCCGGACGTCAGGACTACGTACCGGACGCCCGTACATGGCGCGGATGATTGCGTACTCTTGAAATTGGGAGCGGCTAGCCACTGTTACAGCGGAGTCCGTCGCTGACCTGCCCGGGAGGTTGTTCAGGACTTGGGCGGGCCGTGCTGGCCTGTGGGACGCAGAGCCCGCCGGCGCCGCTAACGCCGCTGACGCCGCCGGCCCGCCCTCCCGCCGCAGGCCTCGGCTCCGTGTCGGACGACGACTGCACGGCGCAGAACCACCAGGCGGCGCGGCGCGTGCCGCCGCGCCTGCGCCGCTCCGTCTCACACCGGCCGGCCTCCACCGAGGCGGCGCTGAGCCACGAGGACCGCGAGGTGGCCGCCCTGTTCGGCGGCGCGCCGGCCCAGCCGCGCCGCCGGCCTCGCAGTCAGGTACGCCGCCGGGCCGCTGCCGCGGCACGCCGGCCGCGCAGCCAGGCGCAGAGCGGACGACACCAGCCGCCGGGCTCAGTGTTGCAGACCGGAGGGTGTTTATTTCTGATGGCATTGACCCACGCGAGTAATGATGCGTCTGTTTCGCGTACACGCAAACATGCACTCACGCATCGACCGTACACCAGAACTCGTGTGTTCACGTACTGTTGTTCGTAGTTGGTTACTTATACACGCTTTCTGATATCCACGATTGAAAAATCGGTGTAGTTGGAGCCCTTATCGCCATTGGAATGTTTCATTGCTGCTTCCCCGGCCTGGGTTTGTCCAAGTTGTCTCCAGACCAGATGAACAACACGTGGACTGGACCGCATGCAAGATGTGTTCTGCGTTCTGACTTGGTTTTCATCTAGCCAACGCCCTGTTGGTCAGTGACGTGTAAATTACTTTGGACCACTGCTGCTGAGATTGTGCTTGCTTTCATGCTTCTGTCTATGCTTCCAAAAGCTGTGCACTGACCTGCCAAACTAATCCTGTGCCTCTGGTAGTGTCTGCTGGCGTATCTGACGGGCCCTGAACCCTCGTTGTCCGCCAGCGTGGCATCCCTTTGTCGCTCCCGGTGTCTTGTGCCGGCTGGCGGCGGGCCGTCCCCCTGAGTGTGTCACCCTGCCGCCAGGTGTGGGAGGGCGCCGAGGACGTGGCGGCGGCCGTCCCCCTGAGAGTGTCACCCTGCCGCCAGGTGTGGGAGGGCGCCGGGGACGTGGCGGCGGCCGTCCCCCTGAGTGTGTCACCCTGCCGCCAGGTGTGGGAGGGCGCCGGGACGTGGCGGCGGCCGTCCCCCTGAGTGTGTCACCCTGCCGCCAGGTGTGGGAGGGCGCCGGGGACGTGGCGGCGGCCGTCCCCCTGAGTGTGTCACCCTGCCGCCAGGTGTGGGAGGGCGCCGGGGACGCGGCGGCGGCCGTCCCCCTGAGTGTGTCACCCTGCCGCCAGGTGTGGGAGGGCGCCGGGGACGCGGCGGCGGCCGTCCCCCTGAGTGTGTCACCCTGCCGCCAGGTGTGGGAGGGCGCCGGGGACGGCGGCGGCCGTCCCCCTGAGAGTGTCCCCCTGCCGCCAGTGTGGGAGGGCGCCGGGGACGCGGCGGCGGCCGTCCCCCTGAGAGTGTCCCCCTGCCGCCAGGTGTGGGAGGGCGCCGGGGACGTGGCGGCGGCCGTCCCCCTGAGAGTGTCCCCCTGCCGCCAGTGTGGGAGGGCGCCGGGGACGCGGCGGCGGCCGTCCCCCTGAGAGTGTCCCCTGCCGCCAGGTGTGGGAGGGCGCCGGGGACGCGGCGGCGGCCGTCCCCCTGAGAGTGTCCCCTGCCGCCAGGTGTGGGGGGCGCCGGGGACGCGGCGGCGGCCGTCCCCCTGAGAGTGTCCCCTGCCGCCAGGTGTGGGAGGGCGCCGGGGACGTGGCGGCGGCCGTCCCCCTGAGAGTGTTCCTGCCGCCAGGTGTGGGAGGGCGCCGGGGACGTGGCGGCGGCCGACTCGCGCCGCTGTCGCTCGGCCGCCGAGGTTGACTCCACCGCCGTCCAGCCGCCCCGCCCGGCCAGCGACAGCTCCAGCAAGCTCGACGATAACATCCACGTACGTGTCGTGTCTGCCGCCGGGGGCGCCACACGCAGCGGCCTGCTAGCCGCACGTCGCGTGGGACTGACACGGGAGTCATGGAAATCCGAGGGATGTGAATTAGCTTTGTGCTGGCTTAGAAACTAATGCCATGATGAACACATGTCGGTCGCTTTGTGCATTCGTTCACAGTAGGCCTTCTCTAGTCGCAAGAGCGTGCCTGGGTTATGCAGTGATGTTATATCATTCCCCTGCGTGGGCTGTGCGCCGGTCCGCACCGCTGATGTGTGTGCTGTCTGTGGCGGACATGTGGCCGCGAGTGTCGGAGTGTGCGCCCGGCCTTCCGCCTCCTCCGCCACCGGGCAGCGCGCGCGCGTGGGCGTGTGGGTGGATGGGTGGCGGGCCGGGCCCACCGTGTCGGGTGCGTGCCTCACCGGGTTCCGTGGGCCGGCAGCTGACCGAGGAGGGGTACGAGGGCGACGGTGACAACAACTCTGACTCGGAGCACGAGCCGGCCGAGCGTATCCTGCTGCCGGCCTTCTGGCTCATCCTGTACGTCTCGGAGGAGGCCGTCGACACGTTCTTCCACTGCAGGCGAGTGACGCTGCGGACCGGCGGCCGGACTGCCGGGTGCCGAGGACGCGGTGGTCTGAGTCCCGACGCCGCTGGGCTGTACGGGCGTGGCTGTAAGGCGCTGGGCGTTGCGGTTTAGTCAGGCAATCGCGTCAGTGCTTTTGTATATCAATAGCGTATGCGTTTTCGAATTCAGCACATCCGTGGGAGTGAAAATATTGCAGGTTGTTTACATTTTGTTGTCTAAACTAACCATGGTGTGTGCGTCCCCGGTTTCTTAGAAGGCTATGTGTGTCGGCCAGCATGTTATGTTTGCACGCGCTCGGGTGCGGGCAATCCGCTCCCCCCCCCAAGTTTAAAAAAAAATAGCTTCCGAAGGGTGCGGCGTAGCATCGCCAAACTTTGCGTAGTTGTGGGCAATTTAGCAGCTCAGCATTGTGATAGGTAAATAAATAGCAGTCTTATCTGAAACGAAGATTTACCCTTTAAGGTTGCTGACCTCAGGCAGGTCAAAGTCAGACCGTGGTTGTCAGCGAAGGAATACGCAGGGAATCGTTCAATCTTATGCGACAGGGGGGTGTTGGGCTAAGTCAGATACCTGTGAGATTATATTGTGATGATTTCTTAGACAATTGGGCAATCGAATTTAGGATTGTGACTAATCCCATTGACCTTGGGTCAGCTACGAAGGTCAGACCGAGATAAAAACCAAGTCACTCTTTGACAACGCATATTGCTTTGCAGGGTACTTTTAGCGTTTATTTCGAATCTCTTGGTCACAGGGACATCAACAGACATATTATTTGAACTTCATGATGGTCAGAGGGGGTCACTGACTTACAATGACCCCAATGGACCTTTTGTTTTTAGGAGCATTCCGCCTAACGTAGTCCTTGCCCCCTATTTTTGTTGAAGCGTTATACCAAATTTCGAAGGTTTTTTGGCTCATTTACCCTCTGAAGGTCAAATAAGGTCACTGGCCCGTCATTAATATCAGTGACTTTTTGCCTAGAAGAAGTATGTGTAAAAAGTATGCGGATGAAATGTGGTCGCGTGACGTGACCTGAGGACACTTCGGACACCAGTGTGGAGTTTGATCTTATTTGACCATCTTTGACCTGGCGGTTATGACCTAGGGACCTCACGATTTGGCACAAGTGAGTTTACATGCGGGCATGTAACCTAACCTGTGAATTTGGTGACTCCAGGTATGTTGATTTTCGATATATTGGAGGGTCAAATTGCTCCTTCCCTCACCCCAACCGAGCGTCTCGCATTCAACCGGCCACCCGGGCGCATGCTACTGCGTCAGTGTGTTGTGCCATTCAATTGTCATCATCCTTTGCAGGTACCGACGTGAGGATGTCTGTGACAACAAAGCAATTCACGACCAGGTCATTGCCAAGATCAACCAGATATGCAAGGTGGTGAACCAGGTAGGTGGGCCCGTCTTCTGACCTTTCGGTCTCGCGCTAGTCGTGCACGGAAAGGCAGGGCACACGCGTGTGTTGGCCATACCGTTCACCAGCCCCCCCCCCCCGCCCCACACACACGCGCACAAACGCATAAGGTTTCATTTACGGCGTTTCCCAGAGACAGGCCTTCGCCGTGTGTCGTCGTTCCACGCCGCTGTCGGACACAGCGGCGCTTGCTCTTGAGGTCCAAACGACGTGCTGCGGGCGGCGGATGGGACCGTGGTGTGGCTGTGATCTGCCCGCCAGTGGTGCTCCATGGCCCAGTGACGCCCCGCCAGCGGTGTCTGCTGTGTTCCCACTGTCCGGCGACGCCTCGCCAGGGTGTCTGCTGCGTTCCCGTGTCCGTTGACGCCTCGCCAGCGGGTCTGCCGCGTCCCCGCGTCTGGTGGTGACGCCTCGCCAGCGGTGTCTGCTGCGTCCCCGCTGTCCGGTGACGCCGGTCATGGCGCGAATGCGCTGACGCTGCGGCCGTCGCTGCGGCAGATGCTGCTGCTGCAGGAGCTGGAGAGCTCCGCTTCTGCGACAACCTGCTGGAGCCGGAGAGAGCGACCTGTGGCAGGGGACGAGCTGCATGGCCTGTCGGCCAGCTACAGCCGTCCCGGCGCCCACTCGCCGATGGTCAGAGGCCCCGGACCGTGGTGTGTGTGGGTGTGGGTGTGGGCGGTGTGTGTGGGTGTGCGTGTGCGTGCGCGTGCGTGCGTGCGTGCGTGGTGCGTGCGCGGCGTGTGCGTGCAGGTACCGGACCGAGTCTGCGTTGGAGAGCCGACCTCACATGGATGCGTGTATGCGCAGAGCCCAGGTGTGTACTGGCCATGTGCAATGCAGGTCGCGTCATTTGTAACTTAGATACGAGCGGTTCACCAGGGTTGCCTGAAGCCATCTGTGGTTCGTGGACTGGACGTTTGTCTTGACTTTGAAGCACTTGGTGCTCCAAGGTCAACAACCATGCTGCCCCAAGGCCATGGTGCTCCCAGTCCGCTGCCCTCGCCTATGCAGCCCGTGACTAGGGTTGTATCGGCGGCGCAGTCGTGCGGCAGCCGTGCCCGACAGCTGGTCCTTGTTGAGCCTCCGTGCCGTGCCGGCAGACCTCAACCGCCACTACCTGGAGGCCAACCTGAAGTTCCAGGCGGGCCACTTCGCCTGTCCGGTCACGTGGTGCGCCCAGTTCGCTCTGCACCCGCGCCGCGGTCCGGCGCACGCGGCCGCGCCTGGGCTCGCCTACCTACGCCAGGCGCTCGAGACGTTCGCCGTCACCAACCGGCGCAACATGTTCGTCTTCAAGGACCCAAGCTGGAGCAGGTGTTCTACCTCAGGTGAGAGAGCTGGAGCGCGGTGAGTGCGATTCGTGGGGGCAGGTTGTCCAGGCAGACTGCGGAGTGTGTAACGCCCAGTGCCTGTGGGTCTAGCGACATAGTCACGCTCCTGGCTGCATGTGTGTGATGTGCCACCATTGAGGCCCGGCCCTCTCGGAACAAACTACAGGCCAGTGCTCGCGCGTCTGGTAACTGTGTGTCGGTCTCGCTGACTGTCCGTGTGGCGCTGCGCCCTGCTGAGGCCTGTTCCCATGTGTGGGCAGGCTGCAGAAGTGCTGTGCGGCCAGTGCTCGCGCCGCTGGTGACAGTATGTCTCCTCCAGCTGTCTGTGTGGTGCTGCACCCTACTGAGGCCCGCTCCTCCTTGTGTGGGCAGACTGCAGGAGTGCTGTGCAGCCAGTGCTCGCGCCTCTGGTGACAGTATGTCTCCTCCTGCTGTCTGTGTGGTGCTGCGTCCTACTGAGGCCCGCTCCTCCTTGTGTGGGCAGACTGCAGGAGTGCTGCGCGGCCAGTGCTCGCGCCGCTGGTGACAGTATGTCCTCCAGCTGTCTGTGTGGTGCTGTGTCCTACTGAGGCACGCCCCTCCTTGTGTGGGCAGACTGCAGGAGTGCTGCGCGGCCAGTGCTCGCGCCGCTGGTGACAGTATGTCTCCTTCAGCTGTCTGTGTGGTGCTGCGTCCTACTGAGGCACGCCCCTCCTGTGTGGGCAGACTGCAGGAGTGCTGTGCAGCCAGTGCTCGCGCCTCTGGTGACAGTGCGTCGGCCCTGTCCCTGGACGAGCGTCTCTCGCTGCAGCCTGGCAGACCAGCATCACCAGTCTCAAAGACGAGGTGGGCAATCGCTCGCAGGCAGGCCGACGGATGAGGGGAAGGAATTCAGCGAGTTGCTGTCGGACAGCCTGTGGCGCACAGTTGTATGATAATTTCAACCGTATTAATATACGAATTTGCTATCGCGACGTGGGCTGATATTAAGGTCTGGTGGTTTTAACAGAGTACGTCCGGCGCAACATTAACATTGTGCTTAACATAACATTACATAACATTAACATAACATTAACAACATTGTGCTTGTTGCGGAACTAGGAATGCTGATTCAACCATGTCACGGACACTGAATGCAGTGGGCAGCTCCCTCCCCCCCCCCCCCTCTCCAATATCCGGGCGATAGTTGATATTTACCCAATGGTGGTGCTTTAGAAAAAAATGCAAAAATAGCATTTTCCGTCCCGCTGAGATACTGTCACTGAAACAAGTAAATGCTCGGCACTAATTGCTCTCATTCTGAAACCTGATATATGTTAATAAAGCCCACATTTTTTATCATATTTCAATTGGGTGTCTGCTAATATGCGCTTCAACCGTATTCGAGTTGGAGCTATCGAAGTTCCATGTCCCACGTTTGCGGGAGCTGCCCGCGAGATGCACGCGAGTTTCCTGGCAGATATGCACATCACTGTCTCATGCGTCACTGCCCAGACGACTGTCGTTCTCGTCTGCCCGTGAGTGTGGGCCCACGAGCTGAGCGTGCGCCCGTGCCGGTGTGCCACGCGGCGAAGGGCGCCGTGACTGGTGGTGCGCTCCGCTTCGCAGCCGTCCCGGGGCGCACTCCGTGGGCGAGCGGGAGACCAGCTCGCGAGCGGAGTCCGGCGAGGCATCATGCTGATGGTGCACGGCATCACCGAGCCAGGTAACCCGCAAGCGCTAGCTAACACGGCATCAGCGAGCAACGTAACCCGCAGCGCTAGCAAACAGGCATTACCGAGCCAGGTAACCCGCAGCGCTAGCAAACAGGTGCACGGCATCACCGAGTCAGGTAGCCTAGAGCGCTAGCCAACACGAATCACCGAGCCAGGTAACCCGCAGCGCTAGCCACCAGCGCCGGGTGGGAGCGACTTAACTCACGTCACTGGCGGAGGGCAGGAGGCGCCCCGCCCAGTGAGTCCCAGAGCTGGGCTGGAGCCGCCACGCGAAGATCTGCAGGCAGACCGGTCTCTCAGGAATCGAGCTATGCCCGGTTTGACCAGTTGAGGTCAAACAATGACATTCCGAATCTGATGGACCATAGTGCAAGCGAGCACAAAGCTGAAAATTTACCATTTTTGTTGGGAAGGACGACACATGTTGAGCCAAATAGGCACTGTGTCGTGCCCATCATCATATTAGTGTCCAACTGTAGCCTGGGAACGATGTAAGGTCAGAGGCGGTAAGCGTTAGTCATCGACTCTATTGGACCATGACAGTGTTCTCATCCTAGCCAAAGTGGCTCGTGCGCCTGTAGATTATTACCTTATGCTGATTCCAGTTCCAAAAGTGTCATCTACTACCCATGAACAGCAAATGACCGGCCGTTGTCTTGTAAATGACTTTGCAAGCCCTTGGAGGCGGCTCATGGAGGCTCATGGATAAACTTATGCAATTGTTTTGTACACCAAAACATTGGTATACTTTCAGGGAAAAGGACTGCTCCAGAAAACGAAATTTCTCTGTTGAGTAAACATGCTCCTTAACATGTGGGTTTTCATGGCGTCACCGTTCCTTGCACATTGATCGAGAGCCAGTTGACGGCCTAAAATCTGGACATCGGGCTCACGAATGCCAAATGCGAACGACTCGATCATTTACTGTGGCGTCATGGATGCCTGGGTGACCTTGAAATAGTCCCCGAAATGGTCTGCACATCTCCGTGGGCATGTTGCTCTGAAACTAGAGGGGTTTGGGTATAAAGAGGTGCAGGACTGTGAACTGCACCGAATGATCTTCAAGATGGCTATTTTAGTTCAAAACCCCATGCAAAAGTGAAACACTCCTTAACTTTGATTCTATGCATCTTAAGCACACATAAAATAGATACATTTGGTCAGCCTTGTCCCAAATGCGATGCCGTGTCGGCCTGTGAGGCCGCTGATGATAGCGTCCCGACCGGCAGGCCCCAGCATTAAGGAGGATCTGGTGGAGCTGCTGTACAACCGGCTGGACGAGCGGCTTCTGGAGCTGTTCTCCAAGGCGCTGCTGCGAAACCCGCAGACCAAGCTGGCACCGAGGACGTGCACTTCATCCAGCGGCCGGGGGCGCCGCCCGACCACAGCCTCAAGGTGACTATGTACCCGGCCACATCGTACGGACCACGGCGCCCGACAAGAGTGCCCAAGTGACGTACGTGAAATTGCAAATTGTGTCCGGTGACCACGGTCTCAAGGTGACCACATATCAGGCGAGCGTTAGAATACTCTTCCCACACGCGTCGGCGGTAGGCGGGTCCACTCCGAGGGTGTGCGCCGTTACGTATTGGTCAGCTGTAGGCCGGTGTTAGAATACTCTCCCACGCGGCGTCGGCAGAAGGCGGGTCCACTCCGAGGGTGTGCGCCGTCACGTATTGGTCAGCTGTAGGCCGGTGTTAGAATACTCTCCCACACGGCGTCGGCAGAAGGCGGGTCTACTCGGAGGGTGTGCGCCGTCACGTATTGGTCAGCTGTAGGCCAATGAGCGGGCGCCAGCGCCGGCGCCGATGTTGCACGTGCCCCCAGTGTGACGGCTGGCGCTCTGTCGCAGTTCACCCTGCCGCGTCGGCCGTGCGCACCTCGACTCGTGGTCGGCTACACTCGCAACAACTGCTGCAGCTGCTGCACCAGCCCAAGTACACCGACAGCCGTGAGGAGAGACCACTTCCGGGTGAGTGTGCGACCGCCCCCGGAGCCTGGTGGGGGGCACAGAGCGGCC